>NW_023269785.1:0-116387 GCF_004353265.1 Vitis riparia | reverse complement strand
AGACAAGGGTCGATCCCATCTAAGAGATGACCCTAACAACAACCATCGCCTATAAAATTTGACCTCTTATAAAGGATATTGCTTAATCACAAAAGGCCAAAGCCTTGAAAGCAGTCCCACATCAATTACATGATGGTCAATACCTTAAAAGTGATTTTTTTTAATCACCTAACAATCGCATAATGGTCGTAATTGAAATCATTCAAAGCAGCTGAATTCTCTGAAGTTGCTAATTGTAATCCCACTCATATTGTATATCTATGGAAGAAAAGTTCCAAACCCTACATCAATATGTATAATTTTTGTTAATATTTTCTAACAGGACTAAGTAAGAAAAACTGACTTTTCTTCTTCCAAGCAGGATTCCCAGCCAAGAAGACTAGGAGAGGTGGCCTCCTATCCCATCCCAGGTTCCGACAGCTTGGAAGATTCTACAAGAATAGGAAGTATGCCATCAGACGATGAAAGCACTCATATATGGAAGAAAAATTTCAAACCTTACATCAACATGTATAATTTTTGTTCATATTTTCCATCAGGACTAGGTAAGGAAACTGACATCTCTTCTATTGTCCAAGGAGTCCAGTCAAGCCCATAAGATTCTGAATCATTCACCACACACATATATGTACAGAATTCACCACAAAAAACTATGTATAATTGTAGTATTATTGGAACAGAAATGCACATGTATACAGAGAAGTGTTGCCTTTTCTAGTTCTATGAGCATACAAAAAAATAAATAAATAAATAAATTAAAAAAAAAAAAACCCTCTATGGCTACAGTTTTCTTTTTCTTATACTGTTGTCACCTCCATGATGTTTTTTCTGTTTCCGTATGTTCAGACGTGATAGACCATGCCCACTTCAACCAGGGAGGTGTGTGGAATCCCAAGAGCAATGGCAGGTAGGCGGCAATTACGTCGGAGAAAGCCATAGACAACGTTGATGACAAACTTCTTCACTGGGGATGACACCTCATTAGCAATTATAGATGGATTTCCAATCATGTATGCCACACCAGATTCCCTTGCCTCCATGAGTTCCTTCACTTCCTCATTCAATTCCACACATTGGAACTGCACCTTTCTCCTCTTGCCAGAACCAACACCAGCCCCATTTCCCGTTGCCACTGCTTTCTCCATCGGCTGCTCCATGACTACCAGTTCTTCACCTTGCAAGAATGCTGCCACTTTCTCGATCAGCTTAGTCTCAAAGTCCATAGCTGTCCCTCACATCCTTGTATCCGTATCTGAACACCAGGACAGAGTTAAGGTCAGGAGATTGAATACAGCAGTGAATTAGTATTAGATGATTCGAGACTTGAAAAAATGTACCTCACAACACAGCGATACAAGTAGAACTCTGATGAGCCAATCCGGCTAACAAGGAAACGCTCACTAGGTGGAACTTTTGGAAACATCAATGACTGGAGCGTCACAAAGATGAGGATCCGGTGGAAAGCAGGAAAGTTTGTGACAAAATGGGTAAACATGGGAGGGACCCCTGACTCTAGATTGGTATAAATTAGGCCTATTCCAGGAACTCTACTTATGCCTAGGCTTGGACCAAGGCTGAAGAGGCTCTTCAAGCATACCTTGTTCTCTAGCTCAAATTGGTGTTTCTTTGAAGTCCCATACTGCCAGATAGACATCAGAGACATGAAGACTAAAGAGAGAGGATGGGAAGCCAGCCTCCTCTTTGCACTTTAGCAATGCATGCCGAGAAATATAGTAGCTCCACAGATCCAAATATGACTATAAACATGGATGCTGCCATAATGTTTTTGCTTCCAAACCGTACTAATAATGAGAAACATCAAACAAGTTGTGACAAACATTACAGTGATCACAGCAAGACCTGCAGATCAAACAACAATGAAACCAAGAACTGGAAGAGAAGCGCATACAATGAGAAGGGAGAGTAGTAAACACAAACCATATGCATGGCCAATCATGGAAATGTCTCTAAAACCGATAGCAACAGCAATACACAATCCCATCAAAATCCAGTTCACCTCTGGTATGTAAATTTGTCCGTGCACTTGGCTTGAAGTGTGAACTATTTTCACCCGTGGGAAGCATCTCAGTGCCCTACACTGGCTAATAATCGAGAAGGTAGCTGAAATTATTGCTTGGCTTCCCACAACAGTTGCAAGAGTTGCTATGATAAATACTGGCCAAAACATCAGCTCTGAGCAAAAAAGAAGAAAATGAGCAAAGAAAGGGAAATTATAATTTTTCCAAAAATAAAACAAACGTAAGTTAATTGCTTCATGGACCATTAAGCACACAAAATTACAGCATATTATAGTATGCAGCAATTAACCAAACAATAGCATATGGAATGAAAGTTGAAACAGACTGCTAATTAAAGTAGTGGAAGCATATCTACATGCAGGCTCAAAACAAGGTTTCAGTTATTGAAACAGGGTTCCAAAGAATCTACATTCCAGATATTTGAACAGGGTTCCAAGAATCCAAATTCTTTGATATTCCACACAAATTGGCAGATCTGAAACTAAAAAATAATGTACTAGGGTTTGTTTCTCCTTGGGGTTGAGATTGTAGAAAGCTCTGGTGTCATCCTGAATCAATTAGCAATTGATGCCTTTCCTTTCTGCTAGCTTAAAGACAGAAGCCAGATACAATACCCTTTCAATGACAATTATTTCTATAGCATACAACATTACATGCCGTCAATAACCTGCCAATTATTTTGTAAGAAAACTTTTAAAAACACTAGATGATTGAACTACAAATGTCAAAGTGATGGAACCAACCAAATTGATGTATTTGATAATATAATCCTACACCAAACAAAATTGCTGTTACCATAAATCTTACTAGGGATAGCCTTGTGGAAGCTATGTTCAACATCCTTGTGGTTTTGGGACAAGTAAGCAGCTTCACCCATGTATGCCAGAATTAAGCAAGGATAAACAATGGCTGTAAATGCAATCTGCAATATACATGGACATGACAAAAACAATACCTTAAATGTATATTTCTTTAACATTCAAAAAATTTGCAATATTAGCAGCTAAAATAGGAGGGCCATTCATATTTGCCCTTTCCTGATGATTCCTTTTCTAATGGCTTCTAAAGAAGTGAAATGTTCAGGAAAATTACCCTGACTGAGAGTTTGGAGAAATGGCCTAGATCAGCAAACATAGCTTCAGCACCTGATTATAGAAAATAGTTTTCCATTGTTACCAAAGGGATTATTGTTTGCAATAGGTGGGACATTTCATGGGGTTTTCCTAATCAACTGACCTGTAATGCAAAGAACAATGGCACCAAGCGAACTCCACCCAACTTTTCCAGTTTCCCTAAAAAAGTTATAGATATAGTGTGGTGATATAGCACGGATAACATGAGGATTCCAGTGAATAATGTTGTAGATGCCTATGCCACTGATGCAGAGCAGCCAAGCTATCAGAATTGGAGCGAAAAGAAACCCAACTTTGTGTGTCCCAAAATGCTGAAGAGCAAAAAGTCCCACCAAGATCACGCAGGCAATAATGACAGCATGATCTGGCATATTAGAGTAATTTAGTTTCTACTCTTCGAAACAAACTAAACCATATCATTAGAAAGGAGTCCCAGGAAAATTCACACTATTTTTCCCTTAAGAAATGGTAGCTGCTAAATCATACTTACCCTCATGCAACTCCTTAACCTGCACTTTAATTCCAATAACTGCAGAGAGGACTAAACGAAAAGAATAAACAAAATATAAGTCATGAACCATTGCAGAAAAAGGAAGACAGTTTGGTTGATTTTATCATGATTAGAACTAAATACCCGACATTGTTGGGGTGAGGATTCCATCACCAATAACCATGCTTGTGCCAAGGAGAACGACTAGCAGCAGCACAATACGTGAACTTCGATGCTTCTGAAAAAATTCCTTTAGAAGTAAACTAGTTCTTGTCTCCTCTGTTGAAATTTGAGAGTCACAAGAAGAAATATTTTCTCGTGCAGCATAGGAAGCGTTCAGTAGGCCCATCTTTGAGTGTCGACATAGCAGTGAATATAATGCAAAGGTTCCACCTGCAAGGATGCCGCTCTGGTTGTTACATCCAACAAAAAATTACAGCAAAACTTATTTGTACCAATAATTTGGGAAGTTGTGAGCACCTTCACCATTGTCATCAGCTCCTAATACAAATATAACATATTTGAAGAGAGGGATAATAGTCAAAGTCCAGATAACCAAAGAGAGTACCCCGAGAATCTCATGGTTGTTTTCATAAAGTCTCATCCCCCCTGAGAATGTGGTCTGGTAGACGTATATTGGGGAAATGCTCAAGTCCCCATAAACAACCCCGAGGCTCTGATAGGCTAGACATAGAGTTGTCTTGTAGAATTTCTGCAGATGAAACAAAGAAAATTGAAAAGGTAGGAATAATTTTGACTATGAATATCCCTAAAAATATATGATGGCCTATTCTTTATATATGAAAATTCAAACAGAACATAACTAAGTAGATCTTTTTTGTATAATCGGGTCCTATTAGGACTTTAAACTGTATTTTCTTTTACTTTCCTATATTTTATCAGAAGCAAAACAGAACATAAATCCGAAAAATGATGTCTGAAGTGGAATACGAAAACCAAATATCAAAAAAGAGAACAAAGCTGAAGGCCAAACAAAATTTTAAGCCCTGTTTGGTAGTTTTCATCTTTTTTATTCCCTATTTCCATAATCATCTTTTCTTTTTGTTCTGCAAACTACTGATACTCCTTATGATAATTCGAAGGCGCAACCTCCTTTTCTGTTACCTTTCCTATCATTTCCCAACATTTTACAATAACCAAACACAGCCTCAAATGTGGTAGTTTGATTCTTTCTAGTTGATGGTAACATGTGATCACAATGTAAAGCTTGTATAATAGGAAAACCCGAAATAACTTAAGAATGTAAAATGAATCAAACTACTCTATAAGCTGAAGCACGAAAAGGAGTGTCTTTGAAATATAAACAAAAGAAGACCAAGCATCATAAAACCCTCGAGATTCAGTGGACATAACTCCTGAAATCTCAAAACTATCATCTCAAGGTTCTGTTTGGTAGCTAAAATATGGAGTAGATCAACCTTTTATTCAAAGTTCTTTATTTGCTAAATATAATTTTTTGTATTTTGGAAGACCAAAACAATAGAGTGTGCATACTTCAAAGATATTTTCCACAATTTTCTTGGATAACAAGGAGGAGTCCATAAGCCTCTGTTTGGTTGCTGAGAATTTGGAGTTGAAAAGGATAGAGAGAAAAAAAAATGAAATTAGGAGCCTTATATTCAAATTCTTTGCCGCTAAGTACTATTATTCCGTTTCTATCACTAAAGCCCCACAAAATGTATAAACTTCCAACTAATTTTCACATCATCTTCAGGAACCAAACAAATTTCTTTGTACTAAAACAATAGAATATGTGTGCACGTCAGAGCATGTTTTCCACAGCTTTCTCGGGAACCAAACAAAGCACAAATAAAGACCAAACCAGCACAAAGAACCTCAAAATTCAATGAAATAACTCACAAAGTTCCATAAGAATTTGTTTGGTTGCCCAAAAAAATAGAGTAAAAATGAAGAAAAAGAACTCTGAATCCACAAGTCTCATAGTCAAATTCTTTGGTCGCTAAGTACCATCTTTCTATTTCTTCCAAAAATACTAAAACAACAGAAAAGAAATGCATTTAACACATATTTTCCGCAGCTTTCTCAGGAACCAAACAGATACTTTGACTAGAGAAACTCCATACGTCTCTGTTTCGCTGCTGAAAATTGGAATAAAACAAGAAAAACGGCAAAACTACCGGCCACATATTCGAATTCTCTGGATGCAACTATCATGTTCTACTGCTTATAGAAAACAACAAACTTAAACAACAGAAAATTTACCACCTTCCGACATAAGTCCCACACTTTCTTGGGAACCAAACAGACTTCCTTTCACTAAAGCAGCACAAGAAGTATGCAATTGAAAAAAAAAAACGCTTTCCACAGATTTCTCAGGAACCAAACAGATAAAAAAAAATATCAAACCAACAAAAAGAACTTTAAATTCAACTAAGGCCACATACCAATGAACTACAAACCACAACTTCACATTCTTTGGTTGTTCAGTACCCTCTTTCTATTTCCTTATTAAAAAAAAATCTAAAACAATGGAAAAACAGACGAACTGAAAACACATTTTCCACTCCTTTCTCAGGAGCCAAACAGAGAGTGAACCACTGACTCACCAGTCGAGACTCCTGGTTAACAGAACCCATTTCAGTATCCATTCTTTTCTCTAGCAAGAAACCAACAGCCTGAAGTGCAGTAACGGGGTTGCACTCTTAAGTACAAGGCCCTCCCGGCACTGACATTGATGGGAGGAAACTCCGAAACTGTATTTTTAGAGAGAGAAAGTAGAGAGAGAAAAAGGTCGTTGAGTGGACGTGGAGAAGGAGAAGCAAATCAGGGGCAGCAGTTATAGAAGAACTCTGTGAACTTTTCAGTTTACGAAACTACCCCCTGATTGACACGTGTTTATCATAGAGGGGTGTCTGTCACTCACCAGCCGTTGGTTTTGCAATGAGTTAGAAAGGACTCCTAATTAAAAAAAAAAAAAAATATTATTTGGTGGCATTAACATTGTTTTAGATGTGGACTATTTTCTTTTATTTTCTTTTTACAATTTTTTTTCTTATTAATATGAAAAAAAATCTAATTTTTATTTTATTTTTGAGCTACATTTTATCATTTGATAGATTTATTTAACACTAAAATTATATATTTATATTTTAATTTACCTTCAAATTATGAATGATAAAATTCGACATATAATTTTCTTTCTCGTTATCTTTCAATGATGTTATTTATACTGAACACCAACGGTAAAAGCAACCATTTTTTCTTAGCATCATTTAAATTATTTTATTTATTTATAATTATAAATAAAATAAAACATAACTAACAATAATATCATTTTCTTATCACTTTCCTCATTTAAACGGGTTTATAAAAACTTTTCTATCTTTATAATAATTTTTTTAATTTATTATATTATGATATAAGTAGGTATATTTTGGGATCTTAGGTTAAAACTATAGTATATATACTTTAAAATATTTTTGACAAGTGAGGTTTTGGAGGGTTTTTCCTATGGACGGGGAACTCTACATTGAAGGGAAAATGAAAGGGTGGATTCCAAGGAAGAAAACGAAAGGGGAGTTATTTTCGTGGAATTTGTTTTCATTCAAATATTCGATATTTTTGTTGATGTTTTGGCCTAGCTTTTGGTGTTACGGTGATTCTCATGCATGTTTATAGTGTCATTTAATAGTAAAAATTAAATTATAATTAATTTTTAGTCTAAATATGATTAAATAATAGACTTTAGTCCCACCCTCCCTTCCTGGTTACGGGGCATTGTGTATTTACATGCTATTTGATATACAATAAGCAAGTGAATGAGATCATCTAACCATATTTTTCGTCTTTTTCTTTTTCTCTTTTTTAAAAGGTATGGCCTAGTCCACTTCCACAATCTTTAAAAAATAAGAAAAATGCATTTTGTATTAATTTTTTTAATAGATGGTTTGGGAATAAGGATGACAATAAGGTAGACTAGGTCACTCTCATTTCAATCCCATCATGTTTATTCAAAATGATTTTCATCTTTGTCTCATTAAAAAAAATTAAATGAGATGAGGCGAGGCAGGGTGGATATGCAAATTTCTCATACCCATCCAACCCTGCCTTGTTTAATTTTTTTTTTAAATTATTTTAATTTTTTTAAATTATATTAAAATAAATATATTTTATAAATAATTAAAATATTATAATTTTTTATAACTTATTTTATTGAAATGTATTCTATTATTATTATTATTATTATTTATATATTAAAAATAGAAAAATAAAAATTAAATTAAATTATTTTTTAAAATTAATTTTATATATAATGGGGACGAGACGGGATAAGGCGAGACAAGACAATACTCAAACATACTTCGAACCCATTCCAGGTTTTAAAAAAAATCTTAAATCTGCCTTTAAATCGATTATTTAAATTTCAAATCCGTCTCATTAAGGATAGGACGGGGCATTTATCCCAAAAAACTTGTCCTATTGTCATCCCTACCTGGGATATGGATTGAACAAATATAACTCAAGGTCAAAAATGTAACCATGAATTATGAAAATTTAAATTACTTCTTAACTTAAGGTAAAAAAAAATGTAAAATAATTAGTCAAGGAAATTTGTAAATTTTGCCGATCAAAGTACAAAATTTAAGAAATTGCAAATGAGGCATAAATAAACTCGACTTTCTCACAAATTCTTATTTAGTACCTTTGAAAAGAAAAAGTGGAAAGGGCAAAGAGAAGAAAGAAACAAAAAGGATAAGCATCTTTGGTAAGCTTGTATGCTAACTAAATTTGATTGTTAAAGAATGGAGTCATTATCATCATCATTATAATAATAAAAATATTATTATTATTATAAACTAGACCTAATATTAACTCACTTAGTCAAGCCATTCCATTTGATTGGATCCATGTTGAATAAACACAATTTGATGATAAACCAAATGCATGAAACAATTGCAAAATCAAAATCCAAAATTTATAAAAATAAAATAAAATAATTATGCAACAGTATTTCCCCATAGAAAATCATTTTAGATGAATATTGTTAACTTGAATTGAAGTGGGTACACCCATCCCTTTCCATTGACATTTTGGGAAATGAAAGAGTTGCAAGATTCTCCACTCATCTCACCTTATACTAAATTATGAATGTTATTTTCATTCTTTGTTTTTTTTTTTTTTTTTTTTTTTTGAATCTTCAAATAGTACAATTGCAATAAATGAATGGGAATAATTTTCTATTGCCCAAGATATTTGTGGGCTTTGCTGAATTTGGAAACTCACATCAAAGAATGACTTCAACTTCACACAAATGTAGAGAAATTATATTTGGAATTGGGTTCTTTTTCCTTTTGGTCATGGCAACTACTATCATTAGAGTAAAGGAAATAATACTTGAACAAGAAAAAAAATATTGATAGATAAATTGGCCAAACTTTAGGTTTGGATTACTAAGAACAAATTGATAGGCAAATGAATGAACTTTGGTTATTTGCCAAACTTTGGCCAAAAATATGGCAATTTAGGGTTGAAGGGTTAGCCAAGCTTCTTTCTTTTTGTCATCACCCCAACTATAGAAACTACTTATACTACTACAAAAACAAGCATCTTAGTCTAACGATTATAACATGCATGTCCAGCATTATCACCCATAACTTCCCTTTTCTTTTTTTTCTTTTTTCTATTTTCTCTTTTGTTTGTTGTAAAGCATTAAAAATTTAACTTTTTCTCTGTCACTATTCTTTAATTTTGGATTTTTATGCTATAGTCAGCTTGAATGACTATGACCAAAATTCTTGATTTTTTTTCCTCTTATTAACTTTCATTCTCTCATAACCTCAATCCCAACTATGTAGAAACTACTTAATATTATAAAATCAAGCATCTTAGACTAAGGGTTATAATATGGCCACCATGACCTCCCATAAGAGCCATAACCACTTTTTTCTCTAACTCTATTATTCATTTTCTATATAGGCAGTAATGGATTATATAATGAAGTATATATGTGATATCTTATATCTAATAAGGGAAAATTTTATGTATACGCACACATACATTTTAATATCGTGAGGGTCATTAGGGTCAGAGAACAATATCTATACAGTTGGGAGTCAGTTGTTACAAATAGTATTAAAATCGATCTTTAACTTCATGTAAACATTCGTTTAGTTGGATCTATAAGAGGTGTTCGACTGTTTTGCACTACAATCTCATGGGACACAATAAAGATGTTGTGTCTATATGAGGGGTGATTATGATATCTCACATCAAATAGGGGAAAAAGTTCTTGACATTTTATATGTATAAGTTCAACTTAATCTTGTAAACACGTTTTAAACTATAAGGATCCATTGGGTCAAAGCAAACAATGTCTAGGTTGAGAGCGGATCATTATAGTATATTCTTAATCTTACTTAGCTATGCAAATATTTAAGTTTTTCAATTCATAAGATTATGGATAAAAATGAAAGAGACATTTTAATTTATAATAATGGAAGACAAAATTCTACAACGTTCTAGATTTATCTATGATTTGGTTTGAGAGCCTATGTTGATGGAGAAGAGAGAACTTAAATCAACAATGAAAAAACAATAAAAACTCACAACTATCATTCAACTCCATAAATTTTTTAATATAATCTATTTGTTGGAAGAGTGTGTGAGTGTGTATTTGAGTGGAAAGAAAAAACAAAACAAAAACTAAAGGTGTTAATCCCACATTGGAAATGATAATAATCTTTTGGGTTTATATTGCTTCTAACTTCCTTAACCTCATGGGCTTGTGGAGAAGAAAGTGAGAACCTCATGCGCCCAAGAAGCCCAAGCCTAATTGAGTGGGATTTCAGGTGGCTCAGCCCAAAAAACCTTAACACATGTCATCCATTCCCCTGTGTATGTCTGGGATTCCAACAACTTTTACAAATTATTTTTATTTAATTTTTTTAACTCTAATCCTATTTTACTTGATCATTCTAAGTTGGGTTAAGTCTACTTGATTAGAGGAGAGATTGGGTCAAGGGAGGTTGGATGAGAAATTTAGAACATGCTTTTATTAAATCAAATTAATCAATTTATTTTATTTTATTCTATTGTGGTCGTTCAACCTTTATAGAAGAGTCTCATTGGACTCTGCCTATAAAAGGTCTTACATCCCTCAAATTTTATTAGGCAATCCTTGAGACATTTTGCTATCCTCCCTACATCCCTTATTTGTTGCACCCTGCATCCCTTCCAAGGTGCAAATAAGGTTGATTCAGTCAATTTTTATACATAAATTCAATCAAACTGACATAATTAGTTTACATGTAGTTAAAAACCAAAACCAACCATAATTTAATTGAAAAACCAAACCCCTTATGATTAGAGCTAAAATATGTGCTCCAATTGCACAACTATGACATAATTTATACAATATAAAAAGCTCAAATCATCCAACTTAACTCAATTTGATTCTAAGTCTCTAACTATGGATCTAATTTCTATTTTGAGTCTAATTTCAGGTTTAAGGGATGAAAATAATATTAAGTGCAAAAGTCATTCTCAACCAAGGAAGTAGAAAGGGTTAAGTATGCATTATGAGAGAAATATAGAAAAACAAAGGATAAAAATGAGCAAAGGAGTATTTCTTTTCTTTTTATTTTATTAAGTACAAGTTACAAGGATTTATACGAAAAGGGAGAACAACCTTAACAAACCAACATGTTATTCAACACCATGTGGCATAAAAATCCCTCTAGAAGTTTCAGAATGCTTTTTAACACTCCTCCACAAGCACGTAGAGAGAGAGATGACATTTAGCTTGTCATGAAGTTTGCAGAATGATGATGATGAGAAAGGCTTTGTGAAGATATTTGTTGTTTGATCATAGGTTGGAACATGTTAAATAGCCAAGGTTTTCTCCAAAACATTGTCATGAACAAAGTAAAGATCAACCTTAATGTGTTTCATCTAAGTGTTGAATT
This sequence comes from Vitis riparia, assembly GCF_004353265.1. Taxonomy (NCBI): domain Eukaryota; kingdom Viridiplantae; phylum Streptophyta; class Magnoliopsida; order Vitales; family Vitaceae; genus Vitis; species Vitis riparia. Next base: position 104,779 of record NW_023269785.1, on the reverse strand, counting down.
GGATTAGGACTTAATGATACTGTGTTGAGGTCAGCACACCAAAAGACTACTGTTTGAAATTATGGAACTTATAGTTCTTTCAACAATCCCTGCAGCCACACGATTTCAGTAGTAGTATTAGTTAGGCTTTGGTACTCTACTTCAATGCTATAATAAGAGATGGAGTGTTGTTTCTTGGAGCTCTAGGTGACTAATTTTTGTCTAAGAAATATGTAATAGCTTGAAGTTGATTTCCTATTATCAGGATCAAATGCCCAATCTGCATTGGAAAAACCTTGAATAAGCAAATGTGTGGTTTGGAAAGATAAAGACCATGATGAAGAGTGTCGTTAAGATATCGAAGTATTCATTTAACAACTTACCAATGAGAATCCAACAAATTATGCATAAATTGAGACACTTTATTTACACTATAAGGGATCTCAAGTCTAGTGATAGTAGCATATTGTAAACCCCCTACAATACTCCAATAAAGCTTGGGATCTAGAATAAGTTCACCTTGATGGGTTGAGAGCCTCAAACCACCAACAATAAGAGTTGGAAAAACCTTTGTTGTAACCATTTTAGCCTTTCTTAAAACATCAGTAAAATATTTTTCTTATGAGAATAAGATTCCTCATTTTTCGGTATGTTGAACCTTAATTCCCAAAAATATGATGAAGAATGCTAAGGTCCTTCAGTGAAAACTTCTTATTAAGTAGGGAGATTAGTGTGGAAATCGCAATTGAATCATTTCTAGTGATAATGATATCATCCATGTAGACCAAAAGATAAATACATGAAGTAGAAGTAAATCTAAGGAATAAAGATTGATAAGCTTTAGAACTCACAAAACCAAGATGTAAGAGAGAATCCTCGAGTTTATCAAACCAAGCCCAATGAACTTCTCTTAATCCATGAAGGGCTTTGTGAAGCTTGTATACTAATGGAATATAAATTATAGATTTCTCAAAACCTAGGGGTTACTCCATTAGAATTGTTTCTTGAAGAATACCATTAAGAAATGCATTGTTCACATCTAGTTGGTGAATCTCCCCATTTTGAGAAAAACCTACTATTAAAACTACTCAAACAATGCTTGGTTTACTCACTAAGTTAAACATCTTTGTGAAGTCAAGACTAGGCCTTTGATGATACCCCTTTGCAACCAGTCGTGCCTTGTAACGAGTAATAGAACCATCTAGATATCTCTTAAGTTTGAAAATCCACTTGCAACCAACAATTTTCTTGTTTGAAGGTTAAGTAACTAGAAACCATGCGTCATTGACAATCAGAACATCATATTCTTCTTACATAGCAGCTTTCCATAGGGGACCTTGAAGAGCTCCTTACATTGTAGTTGGCTTAACAAAGGGAAATTAGTTGTTTGCAACACTCTAGGTTTATAAATCCCTACTTTAGACCTAGTCCTCATTGAGTAGATATTCCTTAATGAAGTTATGGTAGGTTGTTGATTTTTCAATGGTTCAAACTAAACTAAGGTAAAATTGTTACTGGTTCCTAAACTTGTTTGTCTTTTGAGTTGTAGAGAGATCAAGTTCTTTCAATGAACAAGGAAAAATATGACTAGACTTAGTGTGAAGGGTATTAGGATGGACTTTAGGCTGAACTATGGTCAATAATGGGAGCCATGACTTGGTATTAACATGATTAGAGGTTGTAGAACATTTAGGAACATTTGTTAAAGCAAATGGAATCATGTTTTCATCAAAGGTAACATGCTTAAATATATAGATCCTACTTAGATCTAAACATTTGTATCATTTGTACTTATAATTGTATCCAACAAACATACAAGTAACTAAACAAAATTGCATTTTATGAGAATTATATGGTCTCAAGTATGAAAAACATTTATAACCAAATACCTTTAAGAAGGACTAATTAGGTTTGGTGCGAAAAAGCCTCTCCAAGGGAGTCTGTCCATGAAGAACTGATATTGGTACCTTGTTGATGACAATATTTTCAAAAACATCATCCCCAAACTTCAAAGGTAAAGAAGATTGAGCTAAGAGGGTCAAACCAATCTCTACAGTTTGCCTATGTTTCCTTTCTATAATACCATGTTGTTCTGAAGTATAAGTGACTCCATATGATTGTAGAAATGAAGTTGGTGATCTAAATTTACCACCTCAATCAATTTGAAGGGTTTTGATCTTTTTATTCAAGAGAAGTTCAACTTGAGCCTTAAAATGTAGAATGGTTTAGCTAACTTTAGATTTGGATTTTAAGAAGTAGATCCAAGTGTACCTTGAATACACATCAACAAAGCAAATATAATATCTAAATCCATTCCTAGATGTAAATGAAGCAACACCCCAAATATCAGATTCTATTGGTTGTAATGGATCATTATACATAGTCAAAGAATTTGAGAAAGCAATTTGTGACTTTTTCCAAATTGACAATCAGAACCAAAATGATCATTCTCATTCATTGAAAACCTTAAGTTACAATTTGACAAGGCTTGTTTGACAATAAAGAGAGTTGGGTGTCCTAATTTTCTATGCCACAAACTCAAAATAGTAGATGACTTAACATTATCATCACTTTAATTAGAAGTAGAAGAAATAGGAGAATTTGAACCACAACCTCCTATTCTACTAGATACAAGAGTTAAGACTTGGTGATCCTTGGGAATAATAGGGGAAAACTAATGTGAACTAGTTGATGAAGATGATTCAGCCTTGAACATGTTGAACTGATATAGCCCTTCATGTAGCTTCCCTTTAAGCAAAGGTGTTTTCGTTGCTAGATCTTTCATAATGCAAATAGATGGATGAAACTCAAAGAATGCATTATTTTCTCTAGAAAATTGACTAGCACTAATGAGATTGCAAGTGATATGGGGAACATGTAGCATATTAAATAAAGAAAAAGCTCTAGGTGAATCAAAATAACAAAGGGAGGAAAAACTAGAATAAGCAATCAAATTTGCACCATTACCCATGTGGATCTTACTTCTATATTGATACCCAAAACCAAAGTTCAAATTACTAAGGTTATTTGTAACATGATTTGCTGCTCTTAAATCTAGAAACCAATTATCATTATTGAGTAATTTTGGAGTAGTTAATATTGTAGTCATTGAACCTATATTTTTACTAACATTGTTGTTTGTAGAGGCTAACCCATTTGTGAACCTAGAGAAATTTGGGTTAAATCAATTGTAACTTTTTTGGACAATGTGTCCAAATTTTCCATAAAGCTAGCATTGTGGCTTAGAACTGCCATTCCATGAGTGACCTCCTCCATAACCCTATCCTCTATTATTTTGAAATTGTTGTGCTCCTTGGTAAGATTGAGAAGCACCCTAATTAAACCTTTGAGTTCCATTGTTGAATCGTTTTTGTTGGTTTTGAAAAAAACAAGGTTCATAGTTGGTTGAGATCCATTAGAGTTCATCGAATGTTGCTTGATTCGACTTTCTTGGGTTAGCAACAATCCTTGTAGATCTTCTAAAGAATGAGATTCAACTCTAAAAGTGGCAACTGAAACCACAGAATCATATTCAATGCCAAGACCAGCAATAAGCTAGTATTAAAGAAAATAATAATCCAACATTATCCATGATCCATTCAACATACATAATTATAGAAATAAAAAAAATACACAAATTCCAATCTCCATCTCATAGCAACAAACGATGTATATAAACTTCATAGCAAGATCTTCTCCAATATCATCCCATAGCAAGTACTCTAATGAGCAAGGTCCAAACTGTCCATACTTCATCACCATAAAATAAATCAAATAAAAATATATTAAATTTAGAATAATAATAAATTAGAATAAAATTAACAATCACAAACCAATGTAATAAAAATAATAACAATGAATTAAATTTAATATACAATAAATTAGAGTAAAATTAACAACCATGAAAATAACTTCAATAACCATAGGCTCCTCCAATGCACGTGACAAATCTAAACAAGAAAAAGTATACATATAAATAAAAACACATAAATTATATAATAATTAAGAAAATTTCACAAAAAATGGATATGGGTCTTAAATTTAGAATACCTTGCTTAATATTTTCAATTTCTTCCATTGTTTCACACAAGTTAATGGGTATTAGTAAAAATCAAAGCTAATTTTGTTCACAAATAAGCATCTCAACCTTCTTTTTTTGGAGACAATAAACTATGATATGGATGAGGTATTCAACCGGCCATACAAAATGCAAACTCAGAACTAGAAGTGGAGAAAGGAATTGTCAAAACATTCCTAGGAATTTGGGTAAGGACCTTAAGTTTAGAACAACTGACCTTCCACCAATGCAAAATATCAAAATCATCATCAACTCTCTCGTTACTTTCTCGTAAATATTGATCCAACTCCATCTTATTTTCTACATTGTCTTCCTCATTACACATATCTTTGACAACCTCTTTATCATTGATTAAAACTAATTTGTACATAGAACATCAATGAGCAACCGAAGGTACAAAAATTAAGATCAATGACTTTGATATGGAGCTCTAGTTTTGATAAGATTAGGTTGCAATTTCGAATTCCTCATAGTGGATTTGTACGCATCCCTATATCCTGTGGTTTTTTACCTCTCTGATCGACGAACACCATAAATTCCTATTTATCATCCATATTGCTATAAATCTTTGAGCAAGTTTATTAGTTATAGCATAACCCTCAATCAACCATATTTATGCTAGCCTCAGTGAAGGTTGGTTTCATGCTAGCTTTTAGAGTTTTCAGTCTTGTTTTACAATTATTTATCATTAAGCTCCGTAGTTGAATGGTCATGGATGATAATCACTGGAGCTTGGAGGCAAGATCTTAGAAGCGTGGAGGAAACAATAGGAGAGCACTGGAGGAAGTTGAGAAGCATCTGAGAAGGAAGATTGTCATACTTCCTCACTCGATTGAGCTCTGATTTTGGCCAGACTTTGCAATGATTTTGAGATGTCTTTAGTATATATGGATTTTGGGTCTCTTTAGAATGCTTTTAAGAGGGGATTCTGACTCCACTTTATAAGGAATCAACAACTGATAGTTTTTGGGGAACTTCTCCTAGAAGAAGCAGGAGCACATCCAACAGAGGAGAGACTTCTTTGTTCTCTACTGGCTAGTTCTTTTTCCATGGTTGTAGTTTAGGTTTTTAGTTTTTTTCAGCTTAAGTTAATAAATTCAAATTCGACTTTTTGGCATTTCTTTGCTACGATTGCTGCTGAATCTCCAGCTAGGGAGAGATTACTTCCTGCAGACCAAAACATAGGGTTCCTATTCTGTCCCAAGTATGAGATAATAACATATATATGAAGTTCTGATCTTGAATACCTTCCTTTGCATGTAAAAATCCTATCTTTCTCACACATAGAGAGCTGGTTTATTGGATGCATGTTGCTATCTCTAATGCTTTGCATCCCATGCTTAGATTTGTGATGATGGATCAATGAGGTCTCGGTATGGATGTTTTTAAGTCTCTCATCATCATAGAAAAATATATTGTACGTTTGTTCAGAAAGCCAGATTGGTTAACCTAATTCACAATTTGCAGCATCTCTTACAAGCAAGTGTGTTTGGTGGGAGTCATGTGTGTGCTGTACCTATGTTGTAAAGACCCATAATTTAATTTTCTAAAAAGTTGTGTAGTAGGTAGTAAGGATCATTGAGGTCTAAGAAAGTAATGTAGGGTGGTTGAGAAAGTGCTTATTATGATCAGTGGAATCATTTGAGTCTCATAAGAAAGTGAGAAAAACCCTTTAGAGAAGTCCAAGTTTCACAAGCATTCTAAACTTGAAAAAGGAAGATATAAATGACCTTTAAAATGAGATAAGATGCCACTTTTTTCAAATTTATCATTTCAATTCATATCTTTATTTAGTGAAAATAAAGAAGAGAGGAGAAGGGCCAATTCAAGCACTTCATACTACAAGATTGATAAAGGCAATTTTTACACTCATATTTAACCTGAACATATTTATAGATAATTTCAAATATATTTACAATAATCTTGTTTAAAGAAACATCTTTAACCATAATAGCCCAAAAAAGGCTTCCAAAAGCTTATTTGGCAATTGTTTTCGAAAATAATTTTCTGCTCTTTAAAATAAAAAAATAAGAAAAATATATTTGATAATTAAAAACCGTTTTCTGTTTTTCATTCTTAAGAATAGAAAACATTGTATTTTTAGAAAACATCTTTTAATTGTTTTTATTTTTTTTCTAATGACTATTTTAATAAATAATTATATAAATATGTACAATGATTAAAAATAAAGAACTAAAAATAAAATTTATTTTTAAAAGTATTAAAAACATGTTAAATATATTTCAGGTTTTCAAATAGATTTTTGTTCTACAAACATTATAGAATAATTTTTAAAAATTATTTTCAAAATTATTTTTAAAAACTGTTTTTGAAAATAGTTACCAAACAAGCCCTAAGCCTTTATCTCTTGTACTTTGTTAAGTATTTTAGTAAGGAACTAGTTATTTTTATTTTTATTTTTATTTTTGAGTTAAAACAAATCTTTTCCCATAATATCTATCTTTTGCAAAAAATCTAAATCATGACATATAAAAAGAGGTCCTACTAATTCAATGAACCATTTTGATAATTACTATGGAAAAAAAAACTTTCTTGAACTAGAAAGTCATGCCAAAATGGAACTTAGGAAGATTGAGGATAACATATCTTGAACTTATTTTGTTCCTTTTACCATTTTTCTTGCATTTAATGACAATGGGATAAGCAAAAATACTGAGGATGACAACTGGGTAGTGAAGTGCAGAAGAAACCTAATAATTTTGATGATATCGTAATTAGTTGATCGATCGAGTTATTAATTAGGATGATTGATTCTAGAATTTTACACAAATAGTTTACTTGAAGCAACCTTTGGGCTACGTGTGGTTCTCAAAAAGTGCAAAGAAGAAAAATGTTAATAAAAATAGTTTTCTCATGATTGGTTTCACCGTGAGAAATACGAAAGAAAATAAAATATAATTAAAATTAGTTAAAAATTTATGTATTTTAAAATTATTTAATCTTTATATAATAAAGAAAAATAAATTTAAAGAAACATATAAAAATAATTTATCAACTTTGAATTTTTTTTTTTCTTTCCACTTTTCCTTCTATTTTCTTTTCCTTACATTTTCCTTCAAATTTCTCGAAAACCAAACATCTTCTCAATCAATAAAATAAAGATTTCATTTATCGGTTCATGATAAAGACTTACAGATTCAGCCCTTAAATTAAATATGACTGAGCTAATTAAAAATACCTAGAATTAATCATTTATTATTATAATTATTATTATTATTAATGTCTTCTCCTTGTCACAGAACTAACAAATACAAGAGTAAAGGAAGTCAATCGTAGAAGATACGTAATAAATAACAATTGCATTTATCATATAGCAAATTCTATTCTGTAACTACACCAAAGCAATTAATAATGAGAGATTTCATCTTGTATATAAGTGCTAAGAGAATGCTAAACAACTACACCAACACTTCAGCTATCATCCATGGCTGCTGTAATTCTTCTTTTTCTTCTCACTCTTTCATCCCCTCTCTTCTTTGGCCAAACACTCAAGCCCGTAGAGGCAGGAGACAAACTAATTGAAAGTGCATGCCACACTGCTGAGGTACCAGTAGTATGCATGCAGTGTGTAAAATCTGACGAGCGTTCGGGGAAAGCCGATGCGGTAGGGATTGCCAACATCATCATCGACTGTTTGATGAGCCACTCTAGCTACTTGGCAAGCAACATGTCGAATTTAGCTTCTAATCCTGAACACAATGCCACAAAATCAGCCTATGAACATTGCTTCCTGCACTGTTCTGATGCAAAGACGGCGCTAAATTCAGCAGCTTTGGAGCTAAAGAATGGCAGCTATGATAGCGCTGAACTGTCCTTGCGCGAAGCAGCGCTATATCAAGGCACATGCCGATACGAGTTTGTGAGTTCAAATGAGACTTATGTGCCGCCTAATGTTTACTATGATCTGAAGGTCTTTGATATACTTACTGTGGCTGCCTTCAGAATTATAGAGAAGCTCTGATTAAGAGTTTTGGAGGGTTTTCACCTAAGTGCTCATCATCCATGAAAAATAAAGTTTCATGTTGACTAGTAGACATGTAACATGAAATATTGAGACATAACATAGACCTCCTTATCATCTATAATGGGCTTGAAACATATTTCCTTCAACTATTTTCACATTTATATATATATATATATATATATATATATATATATATAGAAAGAGAGAGAGAGAGAGAGAGAGAGAGAGAGAGAGAGAGAGAGAGAGAGAGAGAGAGAGAGAGAGAGAGAGAGAGGTGGTATTTACTTTTTGACTGAATAGAAAAAGTTAAAATATTCTGATAAAAAGTAATTTATTGATATTAATCAATATAATTAAATTAAATTTATTGATAATAAGTTAGTTTTAATTATTTTGGTTAATATTATTACTTTTAATTTAATAGAAAACGTAAATTTCTATTTAATCTAAAAACAAATATCATTGTAATCTACAGCTTGATGGCTTCTAGGGGATAGGAAAATCCTTGTCCATTAGCTTATATGAATTTGCTTCATGGTACTGCTTCATGCTATGGGAGGGACTTGCAATGAAGCCATATACAGAATAGAAACACTTGCCTTTCCTTATATATTTGATTCCATTTTTTGTTCATTACTTAATTCTTCTTATAGTGGTTTTTCAGTTGAAATTTTCTTGTGAGTTTTATATTTCATGGTTTCCTAATTGTTGATGGTAATTTCACTTTACAAAAGCAAAAAATAATAATGACTCAAAAGTATCAATATTATCCTAACTAGTTTATGTAAATTTAGTTCATTTGTGGTCCTATGGCCCCATGTATCTAGATTAATCTTGTCTATACATAGTAATATTCCACTTGATTTATAATAGTAGAATTCTAAAGGATTGATTTGCCATATGATGAAAGGGAAGGTGAAAAGAATTTGTAGAAAATGACTCAAAAAAAAAAATTTCCTATTAAGAAAAACTTGTGATTCCCCGTCATGGTCACTTTCCTCATGTGTGACTCTATACTCAGCAAGTGAAGAGACACCTTAGAATTGCAAATTGGGAGAGAGAGATGCCAAAGAATTGAAAGTACAAGCTCTTACTCGCAAGTGGAAATAAATAAGGGAAACAAACATGCAAATTATGGTAAGATGGCTCAAACTTATGACTTCTCACCAAGCTAAGTTCTAATATCATGTTGAACAACCATTTTTTCTAAAAGTTTAAGTTTATAGTATTTTGATTCAATATACATATCATGTTTCTTTAACAATCTCGATACTTGTATATTTTGTATGCATTATTTTTATTGTTTTTGGCATCAGTTCATAGATGATGCTTATAAATTTCGTATATGATCTTTGAATAACAACTTTGATTTTGAAGATTCATGTTACTATTCAATGACTTTATCTTTCGTTTTTGGCCATAAAGTCTTCATTTGGACCATCACTAAATCTGAGTATAGTACTAGCCCTAAGCAACCACAACTTGATTGTAGGAGATTGAAAAAAAAAGTTACTATTAAGTTTAGGAGTCGCTAAAAATATATAAGATTAATAAAAAATTATAACATCACTTGTGAACATTATCAAGGAGCATAATCTGTATATTAAGTCCAAATCCTATAAATTTATGCTTTTAAAAAAATTGGTAATTCAATATGATATAAAACTTGATTTAATAGGAAATCATCAATTCAATTTAGTTTCTTACATATTAATTTAAAAACAAAATCATAAATATTTATAAATTAAAAAATAATTTGTTTCATATTCTTAAATACATTTAAATCTAAATAGATCTTAAAATAATAGTCAATGTATTGATAATGACAAATTTAATAATTAAAAAATTGTTTTAAAAAATTATATAAACAGAACCAATTTTTGAAAATGACAAATTTAATAATTAAAAAATTGTTTTAAAAAATTATATAAGCAGAACCAATTTTAAAACCATTGAAAATATGGTAACCCAATTTTTGCAGATTTCGGATCAAGGGTCCAATAACAAAAATAAACCCACCAAGCAAACTGAAAACAATTATCCTTGGATATTTCCGTTTTAGCCCTTTGATGAACTCAACACCACCTCCTTGGCAGCATCACCGAAGCCACCTTTCCCGACGTCGTTCGCTGGCTCAATGGATGATGCTGGCCTCGTAAGATCGCAGCCTCTGTCCCGCCTCCATCCACGGGGTTGAAGTCACCATGCATGGGTTCCCCCATTGCTGGTTTTCAGGGTCGTTTCCGGAGTTTGTCACCAGTTTTGAAGACTCACAGTGCTTGATGATCTTGGGAACAATTTGCTTTCTGGGTAGATTTTGGAGAGTTTCGCCAGGTTGAATCTTGAGAAAAATTGGTCATTTTCGCATTGGAATATTCATTAGATCGCACTAGAAAACTCCCAATTTCTGCAACCCATCTGCCACAGCACCGAAAGAGGTGTCGATTTCTATAATTTGGGTGGTTTTGATTTCTGGGTTTGATTTTGATTTTGATTTTGATTTCTATAACTTGAGAAGTTGAACCTTTCGTGAAATAATTTTCTTCTGGAGTGTTGCCAGGTTTTGGTGAATCCAAGAATGAAGCGGAGGTTTCGGAAAGGAACAACGTTGAATTTTGTGGGTCTCCTCCCAGGAGTTGCAAGACCAGCTCAGGATTGAGCTCCGGTGCTCCGGTCTCATGACTGGTGCGGTAGTCTCTGTTTCATTATCAACTGGGATTCGAGAAGAAGACACCCACGCTCGGGAGGGATTGTCTTTTAGTTTGGGCTATTGGGCTCAGAATGTTAAGAAAATGGGCCTCAAAACTTTGAGTAATATCAAAATGGGCCGGAAGATATGACTTTATCTCAATTTTTCTAATAAAACTACTTCATATCACTTAAGTCAGTGTTTTGAAACTCGAATCGGCCGACCCGACCAGACTGTCTAGGCCTTTCGGTCAAGTTCCCCCTTTTGAATTGTTTATCCAAATGTACCGATTTCAAATCGTTTGAACCGGCGATTGGACCGTCATGATATCAATTTTTTTTAGAGTTTTTCTTTAACACTTTAATAAATTTTGACCAAAACCATTTATTCAGTATTCTTATAAAATTCAATCAATTTTTGTCTCACTGATATTTTTCGTCCAAATATTTATGTAATATTTTTTAATTATTTTGTAAAATTTAGCCATCAATATCTTCATTTTGATCCTTGTGGCTAGGAAGGAATGCACAAAGTACCTCAAAGATAGGATAGAAAGAAAGAGAGCCTATGAGTTTAGACATATGTTTATTTTAATTAATATCTTAGTATTTATTTAATATAGAAATGTGAATAAAATAGGACTTCAATTGAAAAATAGAAACAAAGAAATTCACCCACCAACATGAATAAGAGGGAGTAGTTGAACTCTTGTAAAGCTTAAAAATATAGATTTGACAACATTTGTGGAAGAACTTTCACCATCAATATACATCTCTACTTCATTTCTAGTGATTTGATTGTTGATATATTAACAAAATCGATAATTACATAATAATAATAATAATAATAAAAAGACTATAATTGCTTTTAAAAATTATTTTTAGAAAATTATTTTTAGAAACAATTTTAACATGTTTTTTAGAGTAAAAATTAGTTTGAAAATTTGTAATATTTTTAACCTTTTTCGTATTTTTAAATTTTTTAAAAAATAACTTTTATCTATAATACATTATTTTCAATTTTTTTTAAAAACAATCACTAAAAAACAAATAAAATATGTTTCCAGAACAATTTTCGAAAACTTGTTTTATAAGAAATTGAAAATAAATGCATTTTCATGTTCTTTATTTTAAAAAAATAAAAACACAACATAAATTTTTTGTTTTGGATTATATAAATAAACGAATTTATTATTTAATATTAATAAGGGACATACTTGTTATTTTTGTTTTTAAATTTAAAAACTTCTACAAAAAATATAGTTTTATTTTATATCTTTAAAAATTATTTTAAAAACTTTTTAAATTTGATGAAGTAATTTTTTTAAAATAATTTTTAAAATCATTAATTTTTCAATGTAAATCATTATTATTATTTTTAAATTTTAAAAATAAAAAATAAAAAGTTTATGCAAATGCATATTAAATTTAATAATTTAAATAAAAATTAAATTCTTTTATTAACCAAGCTTTAAAAAATTAATAAATTTTAATTCAATATACATTAGGATCATTAAAAAAAAAAAAAAAATCTATAGAAAGCCAATAAAAGAGATGATAGAGAGCATTGATGGACCTATAAATGGACTCTTTCTAATAACATTTTTCCATAAAAGGAAACGGAGAAGAGAGAAGAGAGAAGAGAAAAGAACATCCCAGCCGCCAAACATATCGAACTCCATATGCATTCTCCGTTGCTCCTTCAGCAGTTGAAAATATCTTCCTCTTTTTGCCTGAGCATTGTAGCTGAGGTGAGAAGCCTCTGTCCCTTGAGCGGTTGAATTCATTCAGAGGATTGAAAGGTAAAAATTCCTCCCTTTTTTTCTTTTCCCTCTGTTTGGTGGCTGAAAAACCTGAGAAAAATAGAAGAAGATGGAACATTTCCTGATTTTCTCATACTTCATGGCGAGAGGAAAAAAAAGAAAAGAAAAGAAAAGGAAAAACCCACATGAAAGCTCAGTTCAATGGAGGCTTTTTTTTTTTTTTTTTTGAGGGGGTATTTTTTTCCTGCGTTTTCTCAGCATCCAAATGGGGTTATATTAAAGTTTTCATTGAATTGATTTTCTTGCATTATGGTTAGCTGAGAGGTTGCTTGCAGCTGATTTTAACATTAATTTGTATTTGAAAACTAAAAATATGTGCAAAAGTAAGGTTTCCTTTGATGGGTCAGAGTTACAATGAGAATCTCTAAGCTTAATTAGGTGAATTAAAGAAAAAAAATTGTCTGTTTGGTTGCTCAGAGAGAGGAAAAAGAAAAGAAAATGATACATGTTATATGATTTTATGTTTCAAGCAATTTTCATTTCCAACGCATAACCAATTACAATAAAAAGGACATTTTCACCACTAAATTGAATAGCTGTATTTGGGCTCAGTTCAATGGAGCTTTTTTATGGGCTTTATTTTCCTGCATATCCTCAGCAACCAGCGGAGTTAAAATGAACTTTGCATTGGTTCATTTGTCTTGGATAGTGTTAAAGAACATGATATACATTGTGAACCCAAATCCCGCAAGCTTAAACTTTTAAGAAAATTGGTAATTGAACATGGTATTAGAGCTAGGTTTGGCAGAAGGTCATGTGTTCCAGCCGCTCTCCATGTGTGACAAAGAATGTCTGAACTGTGTTTAATTTCTTTTCTTACATTATGTTTAAGTGATAAAAAACATAAGACTCCAAATCTTAGTTTAGCTTCCTTTTCCTATTGCTTTTCTTGCTTTTCTTACATTATGTTCAGTGATAAACAACATAAGACTCCAAATCTTAGTTTACTTTCCTTTTCCTGTATTTTCTCATTAAAGAAAATAGTTCTGCGGCTCTTTTAATGTGAATTTCTAATTGTAACCTAAAAATCTATGCAAAATGAGCACTTGGTGAATCAGAGAGAAAATGAGAAATGGATTGTAAATTGTATGATTTACAGAAAATGAAATACATAGGCCGGGTTGGTGTAGGTTTTGCATTTTTTGGATCCCAATAAATTCAAGATCTTAATATATCTCCTTTTCCTTCATTTTTTGGCAGGAAAGCAGAGTGAAAGGGAAAATCTCAAAGATTGCAAAATAGGATGAGCTGCATGCATGTTTTTCCCAACAGTTCAGTTTCTCAAGCAAACACTGTTCGTCGGGTGTTCAAGCTAGAGGGAGGACGAACATTAGTTCAGGTCAATGGTCAGAGAGTCATCTCTGCATGCCTTAATGTGGAGGTTAAAGCGCCAGAGTTTGCAAATTTAGGGAAATTAGGGTTTGGGGAGAGCAAGGATGTCATGGAGACGGAAGGGAGAGTTATTGTGGGAACATATGCAAGAACTCCAATTGTACTTGTGAGTGGCAAAGGATGCAAATTGTATGATGCTGAAGGACGAGAGTATTTGGATATGAGTTCAGGGATTGCAGTGAATTCACTTGGACATGGTGACCCAACTTGGTTGAAAGCCGTCATTGAACAGGCAAACACGCTGACCCACGTCAGCAATATCTACTACTCAATCCCTCAGGTTAATGCTTCTCTTGATTTTTGTTGTTAATATGTTTCCTTAATACTTTGTTTGGTTGCTTGGAAAATTGAGGAATAGAAAAGAAAATGGGTTCTTTGAGTTTTTTAATCTTATGTTTTGGTTTCTGGAAAATGAAGAACTACTTTGACAGACCCAAATGATTGTATTACAGTTGTGAGTCAGGAGGCTTTCCTTTCCTAGACCTCACATAATAGGTAATTTGGGATCCAAAAATGACTATTTCCTTTGTTTTTCTACATTTTCTCAGGTTTAAGGGCATTTGTGCCTTATTTGGAAATGAAAACATTTTTTTTGTTTCTTCATGTAGCATTTGACACAAAATATTTTGTTTCTAGTTACATTTTCAAATTCCTTTTTTTTTTTTCCTTGTGTTTCTAATGATGTATAGAATTGGTTTTTTTTTTTAGGATTTTCAGAAAAGAAGCTACTTAGATTTTCCTTTCATCGTGTTTTTTGTTTCATGATACTCTCATTTGTAAGAATGGACTTATGTCTTCACATATTTTTGCCAGCAAAATAAGCATTGTGTAATTTCCTTGGATCATCTAAACTTCCTGAGAGAGAATCGCATTTGTAGGTTTATCATGTACATCTTCTGCGTCAACTATTACTATATGAGTGCACTGTGATTTATTTGTGTATTTTGTATGTATGTGTGTAGAGACTTGAGAAATGCTTCTTATTCCAACTTTGTATAGGGATTACTGCCAAAGAGTAGAGAATTACCAGGGCTAGAAAAAATGAATTATTGAACTTCACCAATGTTACATATATGGAACATCATGCACTAGTTGTCATAAAAGCTTTATAATTCAAATCTCTCCACACCCTATGTGCATTTTGGGATGTAACTCCGGATTCTCGTAATGTTTATTAATAGATGGTATTTTATACTTGTTATGATAGCTAAATCAAATATCAGGCAGGTCTTCCTCAGTAATAAAACATACAGTCTACTTCTTGATGTTTCTTTGACTGATGAAGTGGCAATGAGCATACATATGCCTCATCTATTTATCATCACTTGTAGGCTATGCTTGTGTTTGGGAAGAGACATTGGTTTTAGGGAGTTGATGTGCTATTTAGATAATTCCTCCCTAGTATGTTCTTCCCTTGCCAAACTAGAGTACCCATTCAGTTGTCAATATTATTATTAAACCAGTGATGTAGCACTAAAATTCTCTTCTCCTCTTCCCACACACACATTGCATGGTAGGAAAGAGTCTAGACAAGAGAGGTAAAAAGCCTGTTTGATATAGAAGGACTGCTGTAATAACACCATGGAAAAGGCCATGAAAAATGTGAATCAAAATGGGAAAGCTTGAGCTGATGTTTTTTTAATTTAGGGTTGGGCCTGGTTCAAAAAAATTATTCAGAACACTATGGAAAAGGAACCCCAATTGTTGTACCCTTTTTAGTGGCATACCTACAGAAAGAAGGTAGAAGAGAAAAAAACTGGGTCCTGCTGCCAAGGACACTGGGAAGTCAGGGAACAACATACCAGAGCAGCCTGGCAAGTCTGGAAGTAATCAGCTATATATGGATTGTCCTTTCTAGTTTCTATGGAAAGAGCTTGAGCTAGGGTTGATGTTTGGTTCAGGCTTCTCACAGAAAGCATTGTGATTTCCAGAAAAAGAAAATGCATAAATTTGAACTGCCATACACTTCCACAGCACACACTAACAACCTGCAGAATTTGACTGATTCAGAGTGGCTCGAGTTTTAGTTGCTAAAACTGTCCCACAATAGAAATCCCTGTGTAAGAGTAATTGTCTGGGTGATTCTAATGATGAGCACATAGATGAGCGAATTGATGTGGAAAACTAGTGATGGGTGATTGCAAGAGATTTAGGTTCCTTATGTTCATAATTTGGCGTCCTAGAGTGCTCAAGAACATAAGTGCGTTCCATGAAAAAGTGTTGTCCAGTCCTGATTATGTTCAGTACTTTGCCCTGTAAAGTTTGCTAAGATAGGGGTGCATAAGTCATCCTAATCATAATTATATAAACAAAAGAACAACTTGTGATCATTTATTTTGTCAATGCCTGGTAAAGTGCACTATTGTGATGCATTGATTTTCTTTATTTGTTTATTTAAAAATTCTAAGTGAATACCCAAAATACTGGCAATACCATCGAGTTATTATTAGCCGAAATAGTGGGGCTTTATTCACTAATTCAATCAGATGCAAGGTTTTTGAGACCCTCCCCATGAAGAAATTTGGCTTACTACAGTCAATTAGGTGGCAAAGCCTATGTTAATAGCAGAAAGGAGAGAACTTTATTTTATACAAATTTCCTTCCCTTTATCATGTCACTCTAGATCCAAAAGCCATTGGAATATTTCTAAAAGTGTTTGCCTTTGTGCAGTTCAAAATAACTTGTCTTGTTTCATCATATTGAAAAGTCAAAACTTATAATAGCA
Source organism: Vitis riparia (assembly GCF_004353265.1). Lineage (NCBI taxonomy): Eukaryota > Viridiplantae > Streptophyta > Magnoliopsida > Vitales > Vitaceae > Vitis > Vitis riparia. The sequence goes on along the minus strand of NW_023269785.1, from coordinate 88,109 downwards.
AAAATGGTTCGTTACTGAAACTATAGCAGGAAACATATTCGTAGCAAGTAACAGCTATATCAACGATAAAACCTTTCCTCTGTAACATAATATTCAACTCCTCTTTTTTCATTTGCTGTGAGGCCTTTTTCTTAATTTGGTGCACGAAACCTTTCCTCTGTTTGTTAAGCAGTTATGATTTTGCTGCAGGTGGAGCTTGCCAAGCGTCTAGTGGCTTGTTCTTTTTCTGATCGTGTGTTTTTCTCAAATTCTGGAACAGAAGCAAATGAAGCTGCCATAAAATTTGCAAGGAAGTTTCAGCGGCACTCACATCCGGATGCAGAGGAGCCTCCCACGGATTTCATAGCTTTTACAAATAGCTTCCATGGGAGGACCATGGGTGCTCTTGCTCTGACCAGCAAGGAGCATTATCGATCACCTTTTGAACCTGTTATGCCTGGAGTCACTTTTGTAGAGTATGGAAATATAGAAGCTACAAAAGAGCTGATTCAGAAAGGCAAAACCGCAGCAGTGTTTGTGGAACCCATCCAGGGAGAAGGGGGTATATACAGTGCAACAAAGGAATTTTTACAATTTCTGCGAAGTGCTTGTGATGATGCTGGGGTTCTCCTTGTTTTCGATGAGGTAATAAACATTTCAGTGATGAAATATAGTTGCTCAAACTGATCCTATATGTTCAATCATGTTACCTATATTGCTTGATTGGAAACAGCCAAATTGCAGATAATTTTTTCAGTACATGCATGCAAGGATTTTATTTTATGGTCAGATTTTCCTAAAACTTACTGTATTATATCAGAAAACAATATCTGTGAAAGTCATTTTTCAATCCCCTTAGATTTGATTTCATAGATTTTACGTTTGGTGCGCATATTGGGTATTTGCCTCAATCTGGTGTCTCTTGGTTTACCTTCTTTAGATGTCCACTTAACTGCTAGGCCTCAACTCATTTCAGATAGAAACTTTCTGCTTCACTACTTCGTTAATGAATAATGTTTTCCAGAAGATATTGGGATGATGTGTAGACTAGGAAGAATTGTTTGCACTCCCAACCCCATAAGAAATTAAAAAGGAAAAAAGAAAAATTAAAATACTTGCTGCATGAAAAGATACAAAAAAGATAGGAATTCTATAGATGGATCCCTAAATCGCCATTATTGCTTTTATGTTTAAATGAGTGAGGTGAAGGTGTTTTTTCTTCCAAACTCCAATTCCCAAACCAATATGAATTGAAATAAAAAACAAGCTGTTGTCAGAATCCAGTTTCCATTTATCATGCAGTTAGGGAATTAATACATAAAAGCACACTACATTGTTTGCTGAATCCCAACTAGAATGAAAAATGGTAGAGGATTCTGTCTTTGAAAAGCAGAAGTGTCCAAAGGTGATGAGACTGCATTTGAGATTTATTCTGTGTGAATAATCTGTTTCATTTTGTTTGTAGCTCCAACAGCCTTCTGTTTTAAACCAAATTCCTACTTTTTGTCCTTAATTATTTGTTCAATTTTCCTATCTTGATCATGTTCTAATCCTGTTCTATAGGTTCAATGTGGTCTAGGCCGAACTGGGCACCTCTGGGCTCATGAGTCCTATGGTGTATTCCCTGACATAATGACACTTGCCAAGCCTCTTGCTGGAGGCCTACCTATCGGTGCTGTACTGGTCACCGAACGAGTTGCTTCTGCCATAAACTTTGGTGACCATGGAAGCACTTTTGCTGGCAGCCCCCTTGTCTGCAACGCTGCTCTTGCTGTCCTTGAAAAAATCTCAGAACCCAGCTTCTTGGCCAGCGTCGCCAAGAAGGGCCAATACCTGAAGCAAATTTTAACCCAGAAGTTGGGACATAACCCACATGTGAAAGAAGTACGTGGGCTTGGGCTCATTGTTGGGATTGAGCTTGATGTCCAGGCCTCACCGCTGGTGGTTGCCTGTCAAGAAGCTGGCCTCCTGGTGCTCACCTCTGGAAAGGGGAATGTTGTGAGGCTGGTGCCTCCATTGATCATAACAGAAGAGGAGTTGGAGTTGGCAGCTGAGGTTCTTTCCGGGTCTCTCCCAGCACTTGATGGGAGCAATTCAAAGTAAATGGGAGCAATTCAAAGTAGAAGAAAGAGCATTGCCGCCTTCAGTCCAAGGTTAGGCTTAGTTTTTCTTAGTTTTGGGACAGGCACTGGGTCTTGTAGTTCCAATACTGATTGACCTTTTTGTTTTTTTTTTTTTGGGAATTTTATGTTGAATTTACTTCTGGACAATTTTAGTGGCATGCTCGTAATATTATGAAAAATGAAGGATGTTTATTAGAAATTTCCATATCCTTCTAAAACCCTTGTTGGATCGTCAATTCAGCTATTCATTTCCACAAAAATTGATAAGTCATATTCAATTAATTTTTTTAATAATTTTTATATGTGGATGAAGTAACTAGTGAAGCTCATATGTTATCCACCCACCATATGCAAATTTTGCTTTCACAATATTGGATCATAATTAGGCAAATTTGGAAAAACAAAAAATTATGACTATTTTTTAGTTTGGAAAAAATTGAGAGAAAATATCAAAAAAAAAAAAAAAAAAGTAAAGAGGTAGAAAAAATAGAAGGAAAGAAAAAGTGAATGAAAATAAAAAATAAATTTAAAGTCAATAAATTATTTTTTATATGTTATTTTAAATTGGTTTAATTTATTTTAAATTTGTTTATATAAAATTAAATAATTTTAAAATATATTAGTTTCTTATTAATTTTAATTATATTTGATTTTTTTTCAATTTACAACCAATCATAAAGAAATTATTTTTCTTAATATTTTTTCTTTTTTTAATACATTTCTAACCCACATATAGAAAGTAATATTTGTTTTTTTTATTAAATAGAAAAAGTTAAAATATTTGATTTTTTTTCATTAATAGTAATCTGTTGATATAGATTGAACTTATGAATAAGAAGTTCGTTTTAATTATATTAATTGATATCAATAAATTATTTTTAACTAAATAAAAGAAATAAAATATTTTAACTTTTCTTATTTAATAAAAAAACAAACACCATTGAAGTTTCTTGTAATTAATGTAAATATATTACTATATATCCATTGATTTACGATTTTAATACACTGTTGCTTTTGGATCTTGAAAGACGTAAAAAAAAAAAAAAAGGATAAGAAATAAAGAAAAGGGAAAAAAAAATTAAGCATAATACATGAAACATAAGTTTGAGTTTAAATGTATTTTATCCCCTATTAAATGTATTTTATCCCTAGTAAAAATTAAAAGTAAATGAATGAATGAATGAATGAATTTTATATCCTAACATGATATCATAATATATCAGCTAGTAATCACCATCCAACCTATAGAAAGATGTATGGTTCGGGGAAAGTATATTCCGTATAACTAGAAAAGTAGGAAAAATACTTTATGAAATAGGCGGAATAGTAGAAAATATAACTAAAAAAATTATTTCAATTACGAATCAAATAAGAAAAAAATGATACAATAATCCATTATGATATCCTATGATTAAAAACGACAAAAGAGAATTTTACAATCAAACGGATATGAACAAACTTTGTTTGCAAGTGTATGAGATTAAACTCTTTTTTATAAAATTATAAATCAAAAGTCTTATTAAAAAAATCAATTTTGCTATGATACCATGTGAAATTCAAACGATTTAAAGAGAAAAGAGAAAACTTAGGGTTCCTATTATGAACAATTTTTTTTTTAAAATACAATACCATTAAAATTTAAATAAATATAATAAAAGGAAAAAAATACAACCACAATGTATCATAAGTGGTGAGTCTTTTATTAATATTTACACAGTCTGTACATAGAGGACAATGACATTATTTATTGGTATTATCTACAGATTATGAATTTTTTATAGCATTCAACGTAGGCTCCAACCACAATCTCCGGCCGGCACTGATTTTTCAGTCTTTTACTTGGAAAAAGAGAGGTGATACTCCACTATTACTTTTCTCCTTCCTCATCTTCTCTCCACCTCTCCAACTCCAATCCATCACCTGTTTTCTCCATGGATTGTGTAAGCCCCATCCTGGATGTCGCCACTCGCTTGTGGGATTGCACTGCTAAGCGTGCTGTTTACATCCGTCATCTCCCACAAAATCTCAACTCTTTGAGAACTGAAATGGAGGAACTCAAGAACCTGTACGAAGATGTGAAGGAAAGGGTGGAACGTGAAGAGAAACGTCAGAAGAAGCGTCTTCGTGTAGTTGATGGCTGGCTCCGCGGAGTAGAAGCCATGGAAAAAGAAGTGCAGGAAATATTGGCAAAAGGTGATGAAGAAATCCAGAAGAAATGTCTCGGAACCTGTTGTCCTAAAAACTGTGGCGCTAGCTATAAGCTTGGCAAGATGGTACTTGAAAAGATGGATGCTGTGACGGTAAAGAAGAGGGAGGGCTCAAATTTCAGTGTAGTTGCTGAACCTTTGCCTATTCCTCCCGTGATCGAGAGGCAGCTGGACAAGACTGTGGGCCAAGATTTGTTGTTTGGGAAGGTCTGGAAATGGCTCCAAGATGATGGAGAGAAGGTAAGCAGTATCGGATTATATGGAATGGGGGGTGTGGGCAAAACCACCCTCTTGACCAGGACCAACAATGAGCTCCACAAAACCAGGGTTGAATTTGATGCAGTGATTTGGGTGACTGTGTCCAGACCAGCCAATGTGGAAAAGGTTCAGCAAGTTCTTTTCAATAAATTGGGGATTCCCAAAGATAAATGGGAAGGTAGGAGTGAGGATGAAAGGGCAGAAGAAATATTCAATGTCCTGAAGACAAAGAAATTTGTGCTCTTGTTAGATGACATATGGGAGCGGCTGGATCTATCCAAAGTTGGTATTCCTCCTCTGAATCATCAAGATAAGTTGAAGATGGTATTTACAACGCGATCTAAACAAGTATGCCAAAAGATGGAAGCTACCAAGAGCATTGAAGTGAATTGCCTCCCATGGGAGGATGCTTTTGCTCTGTTTCAGACCAAGGTAGGAGCAGACACTATAAGTTCTCATCCAGATATACCAAAGCTGGCGGAGATGGTTGCCAAAGAGTGTGACGGCTTACCACTTGCCCTCATCACCACAGGGCGAGCAATGGCGGGAGCAAAAACACCCGAGGAATGGGAGAAAAAAATAGAAATGTTGAAGAATTATCCAGCAAAGTTTCCAGGTACAGAGGAGGATTTGTTTCGAGTATTAGCAATCAGTTATGATAGCCTACCCGATGAAGCCATCAAATCGTGTTTCCTATATTGCTCTTTATTTCCGGAGGATTATGAAATCTCTCATCGAAAACTTATACAACTTTGGATCGGGGAGGGTTTTCTGGATGAATATGACAACATACAAGAAGCAAGAAATCAAGGAGAAGAAGTTATTAAAAGTTTACAGCTTGCATGTTTATTGGAAAATGTCATATCTCCATTAAATGAAGAAGATGAAAAAGACGAATATTTGAAGATGCATGATGTTATCCGTGATATGGCTTTGTGGTTGGCTGGCGAAAACGGGAAGAAGAAGAACAAATTTGTGGTAAAAGATGGAGTTGAATCGATTAGAGCTCAGGAAGTTGAAAAATGGAAAAAGACACAGAGGATATCATTATGGAATACCACATTGAAGAACTCAGGGAACCACCATATTTCCCTAATATGGAGACCTTTTTGGCATCATGTAAGTTTATTCGGTTATTTCCAAATAGATTCTTTACAAACATGCCTATCATAAGAGTCTTGGACTTGTCAAACAATTTTAAACTTAAGGAGTTACCTGAGGAGATTGGAGACTTAGTTACCTTGCAATATCTTAATTTGTCGAGGACAGGTATTCGATACTTACCTATGGAGCTCAAGAACTTGAAAAAATTAAGGTGCTTGATATTAAAAAATATGTATTTTCTTGAGCCACTTCCATCTCAAATGGTATCAAGTCTTTCCTCTTTGCAATTGTTTAGTAGTTATGACACTGCAATGTTAGACTCTACGGGAGATTATGAAAGAAGGTTATTAGAAGAGTTAGAGCAGTTGGAACACATTGATGAGATATCCATCGACCTTACAAATGTATCATCCATCCAAACATTATTAAACTCCCACAAATTGCAAAGATCCACAAGATGGCTACAATTAGCTTGTAAGCATGTGAAATTGGTCCAACTATCCCTTTATATAGAGAGACTCCGTATTATAAATTGTTTTGAATTGCAAGATGTGAAAATCAATTTTGAAAAGGAAGTGGTGGTCTACTCAAAATTCCCAAGGCACCAATGCTTGAACAACCTTTGTGATGTTTACATATCGGGATGTTGTGAACTGTTGAATTTGACATGGCTTATTTTTGCTCCAAGCCTTCAATTTCTAAGTGTTTCAGCATGTGAATCAATGGAAAAAGTGATAGATGATGAAAGGAGTGAAATATTAGAAATTTCAGTAGATCATTTGGGCGTATTCTCGAGACTCAGATCTCTCGTTTTGTTTGCTTTACCAGAGCTAAGAAGTATACATGGACGTGCCCTAACTTTTCCATCTTTAAGAAACATCAATGTGCTTCAATGTCCAAGTTTGAGGAAGCTGCCATTTGATTCCAATATTGGAGTGAGCAAGAAATTAGAGAAAATCAAGGGAGAACAAGAATGGTGGGATGAATTGGAGTGGGAGGATCAAACCATTATGCACAAACTCACTCCATATTTTCAATCCGATTCGTTTGATTACAAGTAATTCCTTCTTTTTCTTCGTTTCATATATATATACATAATTGTATTTAAAAAATTTCATATTATAAATATGGCCAAGCCCAAATGTGCATTGTGATTGTTTGAGTCGGCCTCTCAAGATATTATTCTATTTTCTATTTGGAATATTATTTTAACTTTTCATGTATTTTAATTATATTTAGTTTCTCTCTGATTTCTCACTGTACATACTTCATTAGATTCGTTCGCACTTCAGAGTGGGAGGATCAAACCATTATGCACAACCGCCAGGTAAAATTCTTGTAGAAAAATGCAAAAATAGATTTTATTTGTAAATATTGTTTGACAACATCAAGTATTTCTCTCCAACCTCCTTTTCCAGGAAACTATCCCTTAATCTGCACGAAATCCAAAATGCAGAAGCTCAAAGGAAGACGCGACAATCTTCTCCAATCCTCACAAGCCTCGATTAGTGCATTGTTGGATCTTCACCAGCCATTTTCATCTTTTCCACTGCACATGAGCTTCCATGTCTACAAACTTGCGCTCCGAGCTCTGATTATCTTGTCAAAGCTTTTGTTTTACTTTCATTAGTCTCTTGTCAGCCTGTGCCATAAAACTTGAAGATGATGATAGATATGGATTCAACACTTTTGTATTGAAAGGAAGCTCGAGTTTCAGTTGCTAAAACTGTCCCACAATAGAAATCCCTGTGTAAGAGTAATTGTCTGGGTGATTCTAATGATGAGCACATAGATGAGCGAATTGATGTGGAAAACTAGTGATGGCAAGAGATTTACCTTCCTTATGTTCATAATTTGGCGTCCTAGGGTCCTCAAGAACATAAGTGCGTTCCATGAAAAAGTGTTGTCCAGTCCTGATTATGTTCAGTACTTGGCCCTGTAAAGCTTGCCAAGATAGGGGTGCATAAGTCATCCTAATCATAATTATGTAAACAAAAGAACAACTTGTGATCATTTATTTTGTCAATGCCTGGTAAAGTGCACTATTCTGATGCATTGATTTTCTTTATTTGTATATTTAAAAATTCTAAGTGAATACCCAAAATACTGGCAATACCATCAAGTTATTATTAGCCTAAATAGTGGGGCTTTATTCACTATAGCAGGAAACATATTCGTTGCAAATAACAACTATATCGACGATAAAAATTGCTCCCGACTGTAACATAATATTCGACTCCTCTTTTTTATATCCTCCATTTGCTGTGAGGCCTTCTTCTTAAATTGGTGCACGAAAGCTTTCCTCTGTTTGTTAAGCAGTAGCGATTTTGCTGCTGCAGGTGGAACGCATCCAGGGAGAAGGGGGTATATACAGTGCAACAAAGGAATTTTTACAATTTTTGCAAAGTGCTTGTGATGATGCTGGGGCTCTCCTTGTTTTCGATGAGGCAATAAACATTTCAGTGATGAAATATAGTTACTCAAACTGATCCTATATGTTCAATCATGTTGCCTATATTGCTTGATTGGAAACAGCCAAATTGCAGATAATTTTTTCAGTACATGCATGCAAGGATTTTATTTTATGGTCGGATTTTCCTAAAACCTACTGTATTATATCAGAAAATAATATCTGTGAAAGTCGTTTTTCAATCCCCTTATATTTGATTTCATAGATTTTAAGTTCGGTGCGCATATTGGGTATTTGCCTCAATCTGGTCTCTCTTGGTTTACCTTCTTTAGATGTCCACTTAACTGCTAGGCCTCAACTCATTTCAGGTAGAAACTTTCTGCTTCACTACTTCGTTAATGAATAATGTTTTCCAGAAGATATTGGGATGATGTGTAGACTAGGAAGAATTGTTTGCACTCCCAACCCCATAAGAAATTAAAAAGGAAAAAAGAAAAATTAAAATACTTGCTGCATGAAAAGATACAAAAAAGATAGGAATTCTATAGATGAATCACTAAATCGCCATTATTGCTTTTATGTTTAAATGAGTGAGGTGAAGGTGTTTTTTTCTTCCTATATAACTCCAATTCCCACACCAAATATGAATTGAAATAAAAAACAAGCTGTTGTCAGAATCCAGTTTCCATTTATCATGCAGTTAGGGAATTAATACATAAAAGCACACTGCATTGTTTGCTGAATCCCAACTAGAATGAAAAACGGTAGAGGATTCTGTGTCTGAAAAGCAGAAGTGGCCAAAGGCAATGAGACTTCATTTGAGATTTATTCCGTGTGAATAAATCTGTTTCATCTTGTTTGTAGCTCCAACAGCCTTCTGTTTTAAGCCAAATTCATACTTCTTGTCCTCTAATTATTTGTTCAATTTTCCTATCTTGATCATGTTCTAATCCTGTTCTATAGGTTCAATGTGGTCTAGGCCGAACTGGGCACCTCTGGGCTCATGAGTCCTATGGTGTATTCCCTGACATAATGACACTTGCCAAGCCTCTTGCTGGAGGCCTACCTATTGGTGCTGTACTGGTTACCGAACAAGTTGCTTCTGCCGTAAACTTCGGTGACCATGGAAGCACTTTTGCTGGCAGCCCCCTCGTCTGCAACGCTGCTCTTGCTGTCCTTGAAAAAAATCTCAGAACCCAGCTTCTTGGCCAGCGTCGCCAAGAAGGGCCAATACCTGAAGCAAATTTTAACCCAGAAGTTGGGACATAACCCACATGTGAAAGAAGTACGTGGGCTTGGGCTTATTGTTGGGATTGAGCTTGACGTCCAGGCCTCGCCGCTGGTGGATGCCTGTCAAGAAGCCGGCCTCCTGGTGCTCACCGCTGGAAAGGGGAATGTTGTGAGGCTCGTGCCTCCATTGATCATAACAGAGGAGGAGTTGGAGTTGGCAGCTGAGGTTCTTTCCGGGTCTCTTCCAGTACTTGATGGGAGCAATTCAAAGTAGGAGATGGAGCATTGCTGCCTTCAGTCCAAGGTTAGGCTTAGTTTTTCCTAGTTTTGGGACAGGCATTGGGTCTTGTAGTTCCAATACTGATTGACCTTTTTGTTTTTTTTTGGAATTTTATGTTGAATTTACTTCTTGACAATTTTAGTGGCATGGTCGTAATATTATGAAAAATGAAGGATGTTTATTAGAAATTTCCATATCCTTCTAAAACCCATGTTGGATCGTCAGTTCAGCTATTCATTTCCACAAAAATTGATGTGTCTTATTCAATTAATTTTTTAATAATTTTTATATGTGGATGAAGTAACTAGTGAAGCTTATATGTCATCCACCCACCATATGCAAATTTTGGTTTCACAATATTGGATCATAATTGACCAAATTTGGGATAACAAAAAATTATGACTATTTTTTATTTTGGAAAAAATTGAGAGAAAATATAAAAAAAAGTAAAGAGGTAGAAAAAATAGAAGGAAAGAAAAAGTGAAGAAAAATAAATAATAAGTTTAAAATCAATAAATTATTTTTTATATGTTATTTTAAATTGGTTTTATTTATTATAAATTTTTTATATAAAATTAAATAATTTTAAAATATATGAGTTTTTTTTATTAATTTTAATTATATTTGAATTATTTTTTTCGGTTTACAACCAATCATGAAGAAATTATTATTTTTTAATATTTTTATTTTCTTAATACCTTTCTAAACCAAATATAATTTAGAAAGTGATATATGTTTTTTGATTGAATAGAAAAAGTAAAAATATTTAGTTTTTTCATTAATAGTAATCTATTGATATCGTCTAATATAATTAGATTGAACCTATGAATAATAAGTTCAATTCATTTTAATTATATTAATTGATATCAACAAATTACTTTTAACTAAATAAAAAAGATAAAATATTTTAACTTTTCCTATTCAATAAAAAAAAACACCATTGAAGTTTCTCATAATTAATGTAACTATAGTATAACCATTATATTACTATATATCCACTGATTTTTGGATCTTGAACCACGTGAAAAAAATGAAAGGATAAGAAATAAAGAAAAAGGGAAAAAAAAAATTAAGCATAATATATGAAACATAAGTTTGAGTTTAAATGTATTTTATGCCCTAGTAAAAATTAAAAGTAAATGAATGAATGAATTTTATATACAACATGATGTCATAATATATCAACCAACAATCACCATCCAACTTAGAGAAAGATGTATGGGTTTGGGGAAAGGATCTCCTGAATATTGGATAGTTGTAATTAAAGTAGGAAGAATACTTTCTGAAATGGGCGGAGTAGTAGAAAATATAACTAGAAAAGCTATTTCAATTACGGATCAAATAAGAAAAAAAATGATGCGATCATCCATTATCATATCCCATGATTAAATACAATAAAAGAGAATTTCCCGATCAAATGGATATGAATAAACTTTATTTGCAGTGTATGAGATTAAACTATTTTCTATGAAATTATAAATCAAAAGTCTTATTAAAAAATCAATTTTGCTATGATACTATGTGAAATCCAAAAGATTTAAAGAGAAAAAAGAAAATTTGGGGTTTCCTATTATGAACAATTTTTTTTTTAAAAAAATACAATACCATTAAAATTTAAATAAATATAATGAAAGGAAAAAAATACAACCTTACCCATACTCTAGAAAAATAGTAACTAAATAAAACATCTAAATAAATAAGTACTCTAATATGCATATTGTCTTATATTAATTGTTAGAGGCTTGACAATCTGTACATGGAAGACAATGACATTATGTATTCAGTTTATTAATTTTTTATACCATTCTCTATGTATCACAAATGGTGGAGTCTTTTATTAATCTTGATAGTACTTGACAGCCTGTACATAGAAGACGATGAAATTATTAATTTATTGGCATTATGGATTCAGTTTATTAATTTTTTATACGAGTCTATGTATCACAAGTGGTGAGTCTTTTATTAATCTTTACACAGTCTGTACATAGAAGACAATGACATTATTTATTGGTATTGTGTACAGATTATGAATTTTTTATAGCATTCAACGTAGGCTCCAACCACAATCTCCGGCCGGTACTGATTTCTCAGTCTTTTACTGGGAAAAAGAGAGGTGATACTCCACTATTACTTTTCTCCTTGCTCATCTTCTCTCCACCTCTCCAACTCCAATCCATCGCCTGTTTTCTCCATGGATTGTGTGAGCCCCATCCTGGATGTCGCCACTCGCTTGTGGGATTGCACTGCTAAGCGTGCTGTTTACATCCGTCATCTCCCACAAAATCTCAACTCTTTGAGAACTGAAATGGAGGAACTCAAGAACCTGTACGAAGATGTGAAGGAAAGGGTGGAATGTGAAGAGAATCGTCAGAAGAAGCGTCTTCGTGTAGTTGATGGCTGGCTCCGCGGAGTAGAAGCCATGGAAAAAGAAGTGCAGGAAATATTGGCGAAAGGTGATGAAGAAATCCAGAAGAAATGTCTCGGAACCTGTTGTCCTAAAAACTGTGGCGCTAGCTACAAGCTTGGCAAGATGGTACTTGAAAAGATGGATGCTGTGACGGTAAAGAAGAGGGAGGGCTCAAATTTCAGTGTAGTTGCTGAACCTTTGCCTAGTCCTCCAGTGATCGAGAGGCAGCTGGACAAGACTGTGGGCCAAGATTTGTTGTTTGGGAAGGTCTGGAAATGGCTCCAAGATGGTGGAGAGCAGGTAAGCAGTATCGGATTATATGGAATGGGGGGTGTGGGCAAAACCACCCTCTTGACCAGGATCAACAATGAGCTCCTCAAAACCAGGCTTGAATTTGATGCAGTGATTTGGGTGACTGTGTCCAGACCAGCCACTGTGGAAAACGTTCAGCGAGTTCTTTTCAATAAATTGGAGATTCCCAGAGATAAATGGGAAAGTAGGAGTGAGGATGAAAGGGCAGAAGAAATATTCAATATCCTGAAGACAAAGAAATTTGTGCTCTTGTTAGATGACATATGGGAGCGGCTGGATCTATCTAAAGTTGGTATTCCTCCTCTGAATCATCAAGATAAGTTGAAGATGGTACTTACAACGCGATCTAGAGATGTGTGCCAAGATATGGAAGTTACAGAGAGCATTGAAGTGAATTGTCTCCCATGGGAGGATGCCTTTGCTCTGTTTCAGACCAAGGTGGGAGCAGACACCATAAATTCTCATCCAGGCATACGAGACCTGGCGCAGATGGTTGCCGAACAGTGTGGCGGCTTACCACTTTCCCTCATCACCATAGGGCGAGCAATGGCGGGAAAAAAAAACTACACAGAATGGAAGGAACAAATACAAATGTTGAGGAATTATCCGGCAAAGTTTCCAGGTATGGAGAATTGTCTGTTTTCACGCTTGGCATTCAGTTATGATAGCCTACCCGATGAAGCCATCAAATCATGTTTCCTATATTGCTCTTTATTTCCGGAGGATTATGAAATCTCTCATCGAAATCTTATACAACTTTGGATCGGGGAGGGTTTTCTGGATGAATATGACAACATACAAAAAGCAAGAAATCAAGGAGAAGAAGTTATTAAAAGTTTACAGCTTGCATGTCTATTGGAGAATGGCAGATCTCCATTAGATGAAAAAGACAAATATTTGAAGATGCATGATGTTATTCGTGATATGGCTTTGTGGTTGGCTCGCGAAAACGGGGGGAAGAAGAACAAATTTGTGGTAAAAGATAGAGTTGAATCGATTAGAGCTCAGGAAGTTGAAAAATGGAAAGAGACACAGAGGATATCATTGTGGGATACCGACATTGAAGAACTTAGGGAACCACCATATTTCCCTAATATGGAGACCTTTTTGGCATCAAGTGTGCTTATTAAGTCATTTCCAAATAGATTCTTTACATACATGCCTATTATAAGAGTTTTGGACTTGTCAAACAATTTTGAACTTATGGAGTTACCTGTGGAGATTGGAGACTTAGTTACCTTGCAATATCTTGATTTGTCAGGTCTAGTTATAAAACACTTACCTGTGGAGCTCAAGAATTTGAAAAAATTAAGGTGCTTGATATTGAATTACATGTATTTTCTTGAGTCACTTCCATCTCAAATGGTATCGAGTCTTTCCTCTTTGCAATTGTTCAGTATGTATAGCACGGAAGGGTCAGTCTTTAGGGGAGATGATGAAAGAAGGTTATTAGAAGAGTTAGAGCAATTGGAACACATTGATGATATATCCATCCACCTTACAAGTGTGTCATCCATCCAAACATTATTTAACTCCCAAAGGTTGCAAAGATCCACAAGATGGCTACAATTAGTTTGCGAGTGTATGAACTTGGTCCAACTGCCCCTTTATATAGAGATGCTCCATATTGCAAATTGTTTTGAATTGCAAGATGTGAAAATCAGTTTTCAAAAGGAAGTGGTGGTCTACTCAAAATTCCCAAGGCACCAATGCTTGAACAACCTTTGTGATGTCAAAATATTTCGATGTCATAAATTGTTGAATTTGACATGGCTTATTTGTGCTCCAAGCCTTCAATTTCTATGGGTTGAATCCTGTGAGTCAATGGAAAAAGTTATAGATGATGAAAGGAGTGAAGTTTTAGAAATTGAAGCAGATCATTTGAGTGTATTCTGGAGACTCACATCTCTCACTTTAAGATCGCTACCAAGGCTAAGAAGTATATATGGACGTACCCTACCTTTTCCATCTTTAAATTACATCCGTGTGCTTCAATGTTCAAGTTTGAAGAAGCTGCCATTCGATTCCAACACTGGAATAAGCAAGAAATTAGGGCAAATCCATGGACAAAAAGAATGGTGGGATGATTTGGATTGGGAAGACCAAACCATTATGCACAACCTCACTCCATATTTTCAACCCACATAAATTCAAGACGAGATTTGAGCACCCATGGCATTTGTCTTATTACAGGTAAAATCCTTTTTTCTTCCTTTATTTATTTATTTATATATAATTGTATTTAAAAATTTTCATATTATAAACATGGCCAAGTCCAAATGTGTATTGTGATTGTTTGAGGTGGCTTCTCAAGATATTATTTAATTTTCTATTTGAAATATTATGTTAACTTTTCATGTATTTTTTTTAATTTCTCTCTAGTTTCTCACTCTACACACTTTGTTAGATTGTTTGGCACTTGGGAGTCGTGAAGCCATGAGATAATGCACAACCGCCAGGTAAAATTCTTGTAGAAAAATGCAAAAATAGATGTTATTTGTAAAGATTGCTTGGCAACATCATCAATTATTTTTCTCCAACCTCCTTTTCCAGGAAACTATCCCTTCATCTCCACGAAATTCAAAAACCAAAATGCAGAAGCTCAAAGGAAGACACAACAATCTTCTCCAATCCCCACAAGCCTCGATTAGTGCATTGCTGGATCTTCACCAACCATTTTCATCTTTTCCACTGCACATGAGCTTCCATGTATGCAAACTTGCACTACAGGCTCTGATTATCTTGTGAAAGCTTTTGTTTTACTTTCATTAGTCTATTGTCAGCCTGTGCCATAAAACTTGAAGATGATGATAAATATGGATTCAAATCCTTTTCTATTGAAAGGAAGTTCGAGTTGGCAGTTTTTCACTTTTTCGATCCCTTTCCTTTTTTGTGGTTTTGTAGGTGCTCTGTTTGAGATTTTGGTTGATTTCATAAAAGTAGAAGATGATAAACTGCTTATTTGTTGAGAAAATTAATGTAAAGAAAAAGAAAAAAAAATTGAAAATTTTAAATCTTAGAACTATGAAATTGATTGAATGGGGCCATGTGTATGAGTTGCTCTAGTGCACAAGACAATTCTCTCTCTAATTTGAAAGGATTGTCAAAAAGCAGAAGTTGATCCAGAAATGCACCATACCCAGTGATACCATTGAAGATATATGAAAGTTTCGATCCAAAATCCAAAGCCCAACCTTCAAAATTGTAGGATTCTTGGCAAGATTTCCAATCTCTGTATAGGAAGATTTGAACCCGTGTTTGGTCCTAACATAAAGAAACAAAAAAAAAAAGTGCTCCCATGGGTACGTCCCCAGAAGTAGCTTAGACTGTTTTTCTCTTTGGCTGTAAATAGATTTTGGCATGTAATAAGATACAATCTCATGCAGGTTGAAGATGGAATGGATTTCACATTCCATTACTATGATCATATACCTTCATAAGAAGAGATTAACCTTTCATATGCTATTCATATAATTACTTCGTAACTTTTTTACTTTTTTATTTTTTATTTTTATTTTTATCATTTCATGTCATGAGTAATGAAAAAAACTTTCTTCTTAAATTAACTATTTACACAATTACGTGATTAACAAAGAATGAGAGATAAGGAAGCAAAGACGATATCCAAGATCAAGACTTTTCCAAGGTTGAAAGATGAAAATGGAGAAAGAGTAAGAAAGCAATGAGATAGCTTAAAAACACTTTCTCATTAAAATTTTGAAGGTAAAAAGTAGTTAAATTTAAATTAAAAATATTTTTAAAATATATTTCATGAATTTAGAGCCTTTTTATTATTTTAAATTCAAGATTTATTTTTTCTCTTTATTATTTGACTAAAAGCATAGGTTGGAAAATTATTAAAATCCACGGGAGAAAAAAAAATGGTGAAAAGGCTTGACTCTTAGAAAACTAATGGGAGTATTTTCATAAGTCCAAGAGAGCATTGGGGGAGTGAAGGTGAAAATTCAAAGCATTGGTTGAAATCCTACTTTAAAAGTAAGATTTTACGTTAAAGTCACATATTCAATACACGATCTCATTTTTGAACTGGATATATATTTTTAAAATTTACACTGAAGCTTTATTTTAAAAATACGGTTGTAATTTTAAAATAGAACGCCAATTAAAAATATGGTTTCACTTGAAAATTTAAAAATAAATTAAAAAAAGATAAAGTCCACATAGCATCCACCTGAACAAATAGGGATTTGTTTGGAACATAAGTTTCAAATGGATTCCACAATTGACATTATTTGCCCAAACATATATATACCAGAAACTTCATATCGAAATTGCACTACCCAAAAATTGAAAATGAATTCATATTTATGCTCCAAGCCTTCAATTTCTATGGGTTCAATTTTGTAAGTCAATGGAAAAAGTGATAGATGATGAAAGCAGTGAAGTTTTAGAAATTGAAGTAGATCATTTGGGTGTATTCTCGAGACTCATATCTCTCACTTTAATTTGTCTACCAAAGCTAAGAAGTATGCATGGATGTGCCCTACCTTTTCCATCTTTACATCACTCTGTTTGATTGTCCAAGTTTGAGGAAGTTACCATTTGATTCCAACACTAGAATAAGCAAGAAATTAGAGAAAATCTGTGGAGAAAAAGAATGGTGGGATGGTTTGGAGTGGGAGGATCAAATCATTATGCACAACCTCACTCCATATTTTCAACCCACACGAATTCTAAAAAAGATTTGAGCACCCATGGCATTCGTCTCATTACACGTAATTCCTTTTTTCTTCCTTTTTTTTATTATATATAATTGTATTTAAAATTTTCATATTATAAACATGGCCAAGTCCAAATGTGCATTGTGATTGTTTGAGTCTACCCCTCAAGATATTATTTTATTTTCTATTTGAAATATTATGTTAACTTTTTATGTATTTTAATTATATTTAATTTCTCTCTAGTTTCTCACTCTACATACTTCGTTAGATTGTTTGGCACTTGGAGTCAGTCGTGGAGCCACTAGATTATGCACAACCGCCAAGTAAAATTCTTGTAGAAAAATGCAAAAATAGATTGTTGTGATGTGGCACAAAAATAAAATACACATGCCTAGCACATGAGATAGCTTTGTTGTGTGTGTGCCCTCTCTGAATAATATTCTTTATTCTATTTCTAGCTAGAAGGTTGTTATAACAAGCTATTATTTAGTGTGATGCAAGTGTAAGAAAAACACTACTTCACAACTAGGTTTTTTAGTGCTCTATTTTACGCCAAAAACAGAGGGTTGTAAAAGAGGGTTGAGTGTGGGTTGTGTTGTGACAATTTTGTTGAAAAATTAAACCACATAGGATCTCATGTAGACATTAAAGCATGCAATAAAAATTGGGAATTATGAAATGCTTACCTTGATTAATCCCATGGAAAGCCATTCCTATGCTCTTTTAGTGTTCAAGGATACGCTCAATTCGTGGTGGAGTGAAACCCCGGGTTCAATTGGCTCTTCCCTTTCCTACACCCAAAACAGTCTGTGTGTATGCTTTGAAGAGTTCGTGCAGTACGTGCTCTTCTCAGCCCCAAGAGAAAACATAACAACAAAACCTAAATTTTTCCCTTATATATATATATATATATATATATATATAATTCATATATATATATATCACATATTACACACACACAATTTGGACCACTTGACTTAATGGGTCAGTCAAGTGAATTAAGGTGAGCCCATAAAAATCAAACAACAATGTGTCCAACCCCATTATAGACCACAATGCAAAAAATAAATTAACATTGATTCATGGCATTATCACATTGATTATGTAAGTCCACACATAAAAATTCCAACAATTCTCCCACTTGGACTACATAATCAAACATCACAACATATACATAATCATAAATCAATGTCTCATAGAATCTCATCAAAACAAATAATCAAAAGCAATCATACATGCTTCATTGCTTGATTCACAGGGAAATATACAATAATAACAATCCTTCCAACAATAGCATAATATTACAATACTAAAAATGGCTCCCACTAACTTAATGCAACCTAGGCTTCCAACAATCCCATTTGAGATACATGTTCCTGAAACACAACTATGGGTAAGCCTTTTGTTAGTGGATCAGCTAACATACCTTTTGTGGACATGTGTTCAATATCAATAAGAGACTCTGCCACTTTCTCCTTAACAAAATAGAACTTTACATCAATATGTTTGGAGCGAGAAATACTCCTAGTGTTCTTAGAGAAACCAACAGCTGCGGAATTATCACAAAATAATTTCAGTGGTCTAGAAATGGAGTCAACAACTCCCAAAGCTGAAATAAAATTCTACATCCATATAGCATGACAACAAGCCTCATGACATGCCACATACTCTGCCTCCATAGTTGAGGATGTTGTAAGTGTCTGCTTGACACTTTTCCAAGATACAGCTCCTCCTGCCATCACAAAAATATAGCCCGTAGTGGATTTCTTATCATCTATGCAGCCAACAAAATCAGCATCACAAAACCCAACTACATCAAGTATGTTGGTGCGCCGATATGTCAACATTAAGTCTTTAGTTCCTTAAAAATACTTAAGGACCTTCTTAGCAGTTTTCCAATGTTGATTCCCAGGATTGCTCAAGTACCTTCCCAATATGCCCACAAAAAAAGCAATATCAAGGCGTGTATATACTTGAGCATACATAAGGCTATCAACCAAAGATAAATAAGAAATGATTCTCATTTCCTCTCTCTCATCATCATTTTGAGGACACCGAGCCTTTGAAAACTTATCACCCTTCACAATTGGCGCTTTAATAGAACTATAGTTGTGCATATTGAACCTCTTCAATATCTTCTCAATATAGGTTCTTTGAGACAATTTAAGCACCCCATTAGCCCTATCACGAAGAGTCTTTATGCCCAAAACATAAGAAGCCTCACCAAGATCCTTCATGTCAAAATGGGTTGACAACATGTGCTTTGTCTTAATCAACAAGTCGGAATCATTTGATGCGAGTAGTATATCATCAACATATAAAACAAGAAATATGTATTTACTCCCACTGACCCTCAAATATATGCATCTATCACCTGTATTCTCTTTAAAACCATTTTGGGTGATAATCCTATCAAACTTTAGATACCATTGCCTCGAAGCCTGTTTAAGACCATAAATTGACTTATTAAGCTTGCAAACTAAGTCTTCATTTCCAACTTCTGAAAAACCAGTAGGCTGCTCCATATACACGTCCTCATCCAGATCACCATTCAAGAAAGTTGTCTTGACATCCATCTAATGTAGCTCCAAATCAAAATGAGCTACTATGGCCATAATCACTCTAAAAGTGTCTTTGGTCGACACAGGTGAGAAGGTTTCTTTAAAATCAATTCCTTCTCTTTGACTATAACCTTTAACCACAAGTCTAGTTTTATATCTCTCTATTCACCGTTAGAATCACGTTTGGTCTTAAAGACCCACTTGCACCCAACTAGTTTACAACCATGTGGCAATTCGACCAAATCCCAAACACCATTCATATACATAGAATTCATTTCATCATCCATGGCTTCTTTCCAAGAAGTGAATTAAGGACAATGAATTGCTTCTTGATAAGTGACTGGATCAGAAGCATCATAACCATCATACTCATGCTCTTGCAAATAAATCATGTAGTCATCTGAAATAGCCGGCCTACGAACCCTCTATGATCTTCTCAAAGGAATCCCATCAACAACAGTATCATCAACAGGAATGTCAGGTTCCACTTGATCATCATGCTCTTTTTGATTAGTGGCTGGCTGTTGGACAATAGGAACATCCACATTTGGAACATGAGATGTAGGAAAAATAATTACAACATGCTCTTCTCCAAAAGGTATCTCATGAGGTACAAAATTGGGATCAACATTAACTTCATCTTCAAAGTATACAGCCCTGTCTGACTCAATGATCCTGGTGGTATGAGATGGACAATGAAATTTGGAACCCCTTAATCCAATGCAATAACCAACAAAGAAACCACTAATGGTTTTAGGATCAAGTTTCTTTGACTGTGGGTTATATGGCCTAACATCAGCCTTACATCCCCAAACATGGAAATGATGAAGGCTCGGTTTCTTCCCTGACCATAGCTCATAAGGTGTCTTAGGTACAGACTTATTGGGCACTTGATTCAAAATATATACCACAGTCCTTAAGGCTTCACCCCACTGAAATTCTGGTAAGGAGGAATTAGACAATATGCACCTCACCATATCCAACAATATGCAATTCCTCTTTTTTGCAACCCCATTTTATTGAGGAGTGCCTGGCATTGTATGTCTAGCATAAATGCCGCATTCCAACAGAAACTTAGCGAATGGTCCAGGATTCTGTCCAGTCTCATCATATCTCCCATAATACTCACTACCTCTATTAGACTTCACAGCTTTAATGGGTTTTCCCAACTGCAACTCCACCTTAGCCTTAAAGGCCTTAAACACATTTAGGGATTAAGATTTCTCATGGATTAGTTCAACATAACCATATCTAGAGAAATCATCAATAAAAGTGATGAAATATTTATAAGCCCCTAAAGCAGTTGATGTCAAAAGACCACATATATCTGTGTGGATCAAGTTTAAAGTACTTCTACACCTATCAATCTTCTCCTTTCTGGTCTTAGTTGTCAACTTCCCCTTTAAGCAAACAACACAAGTCTCGAAATCTGAGAAATCAATATTAGAAAGCATACCATCTCTAACCAATCTCTCTAATCTTTGCCTAGAAATATGACCTAGGCGTTTGTGCCACAACATGGAAGAACTCAAATTCATTCTAGCACGCTTACAACCAACAACAGAATTAACAGAAGATGAATCACATAAAGGACCATGATGCAAACTGAGACTATAAAGATTGCCAAACAAAACACCATTGCTAATTAGAACTGAGTTGCTAAAAATATCCACTTTTCCTCCACCAAAGTGGAAAGAGTAACCTTGTCTATCCAAAACAGATACAGAAATCAAATTCCTTCTAAGTGAGGGTAAGTAAGCAACATCGTGTAACAATAAAAAACTTTCAGTGGCCAATCTTATCTTTATCATGCCAAAAAATTCTACTTTCACTTTACTTCCATTGCCCATATACACAAATTCTTCATGCTTTGACGACTTCCTTTTATTTGTCATCTCCTGCAAAGAATTAATAACATGAATAGCGGCACCAATATCTAACCACCAAGAATTGGCATGAACATCAACAATATTAGTCTCAATCATGTTTGCATTCAAATCAACCATAACCACAATTTTACCTTTCTCTTCTTCTCTAGCCAATTTTTAAACTTGAAGCAATCAGCCTGCTTATGCCCAATCTTGTGGCGAAAGTTGCACTTCCCCTTGAATTTCTCATTCTTTGTAGCATTAGAAGAAGTAGATGCATTAGAGGCTCCTTGACTTGAATTCTCTTTCCTCTTGAACTGCTTAGAGCCTCCAAAATTCTTGTGTGGAGGTTTTTTCTTCATATTGCTCACTTGGTCAGTAACAAAAGCAAGGGAGTGAGTCTCATTTTTCTTTAGTGAGACTTCATGTTGCACCACAATGGACATCAACTCCTCCAAAGTCTATTCTTCCTTCAAGGCATTATAAGTCAACTTCACCACATCAAAGGAAGTAGGAAGAGACTCAAGTATCAACCATTTCAGGAATTTCTCACTTAACTCCACTTTTGTCTCATTTGCCTTGTTGAAGTAGTGCTTTAGCTTGATGATGTGATCTTTAACCCCACCTACTCCATCATACATAGTGGTTGTGAGAAGCTTCAAGTAAGTTGTCATTTCTGTCTTATCAATCTTGGTATAATTGGCCTTTACATATTCCAAAAAGTCTTTGGCCCTTTCAGTCTTTGGCACACATTCTTTGATAGATTTATCCATTGTGTATTTCATCACCATCAAACAACTCCTATTGGAGTGCTCTCATTTCTCATAAAAGGATCTTTCATCTGCAATGCTCATATCAGTGGGCTTACTTGGCTCATTAACTCTCAAAGCCAAGTCCAAATTGTGCAGAGTCATATGCATGTTGAAAGACTCAAACCATTCCTCAAAATTATTTCCAATAAGAGGCTTGATGGCAGACAATTGCAAAGTAATTCTAGGATTGCTAGTAGTTGGAAAATAGCAAAATTAAATAATATGCATGTTATTACAAAATCATGCTATTTGCTAGTTTCCAAAATTACTCAATTTACAATGTCTTGGAATTGTGAAAATTCCACAGCGGTAAGGACAACTAATTAAATATCACAACCAAGATGCACTAATTTTATTACCGAAAGGGCAAAGAAATTAGTATGGTTCATAATATATAATTAATTTTCTTCACCAATCTAAGCATCCTACCAAGTATTATAATTATTGATAGGACAATTACAATACCCGTATGGACCTTAGTAATCACAATAATAAAACAACCAAAAGTGGGAGATAAAATATCTCAACAAAGATAATTTGACATATATAGGATCACGATAGGCAACCACATACATGTTCACTATTGTCATGATAAAATCAAAATATCTCAATTTACACAACTTGACACTCTTAGAATTGCGATAGGCAATCACACAAGTGTTCTTTAATGTCATAATAAATTGAAATATTTAACAAAATAGCCTAGGACAACATTATTGGTATAAAAACTAAAATTATACCCAAAAGAACAATAATAATAATAATAATTGTCACAATAAAGCCAAACTTAACAAATGCATAATAATTCCAACATATGCATCATCATTCCAAGAATACCAAAACAATTAAAAAAAAAAAAAAACTAATGACGTCATGATGAAGTCATCATCTTCTCCACGGGATGAACAAACTTGGTTCGAGCTGAATAGACCTAGTTTTTCTTGGAGAAGAAAAAAAAAATTCTGCCAAAAAAAAAAATGTATTTCCGACGAAAGACAATCAAGTTTCCATCTTCAAACATTAATCCTTCAATCGAAGCCCAAAAAAATGCACAAAAATGCATAGAATGAAGAACCATAACAAACCCTAAATTTCAAAATCCCATCAAATGAGCTCCAAAAACCAAAAAAAAAAATGATGGGTTTTGCTCCAAACAATGTTATCTACAAGTCTCCAACATCAATTGGGTTTCAAAACGGAGAATTAACACCAAACGAAAAAAGCCCCAAAATGGCTTCCAAATAAAAAAACGGAAACCCTAAATAATCCAAAAATTGCAATTAAATGTCATCCATGGTGGCTCTGATACCAATTGTTGAAAAATTAAACCACATAGGATCTCATATAGACATTAAAGCATGTAGTAAAAATTGGGAATTATGATATGCTTACCTTGATTAATCCCATGGAAAGCCATTCATATGCTCTTCTGGTGTTCAAGGATACGCTCAGTTCGTGGTGGAGTGAAACCCCGGGTTCAATTGGTTTTTCCCTTTCCTACACCTAAAACAGTCTGTGTGTGCGCTTTGAAGAGTTCGTGCAGTACATGCTCTTCTCAGCCCCAAGAGAAAACAGAACAACAAAACCTACATTTTTCCCTTATATATATATATAAATAATTCATATATATATCACATATTACACACACACAATTTGGACCACTTAACTTAATGGGCCAATCAAGTGAATTAGGGCGAGCCCATAAAAATCAAGCAACAATGTGTCCAGCCCCATTATGAACCACAATGCAAAAAATAAATTAACATTGATTTATGACATTATCATATTGATTATGTAAGTCCACACATAAAAATTCCAACAAATTTCTTTCCATTTTTTCTCTCTAGTGGATTGGTTCTTCGATTGCTCTCGTGGATGTAGGCTTGAGAAAGCTGAACCACGTAAATCCTCTGTTACTCTCTTTGTCATTGGCTTTTCTTTCTCATTAGATCATTGATTGCTTGTTCCTTGAGAAGCATCATTTTCTTTCTAGTTTTTTTAACATAGATGTTATTGGTAAAGATTGTTTGGCAACATCATCAATTATTTTTCTCCCACCTCCTTCTCCAGGAAACAATCCCTTAATCTCCACGATATTCAAAAACCAAAATGCAGAAGCTCAAAGGAAGACACAACAATCTTCTCCAATCCCCACAAGCCTCAAATAGTGCACATCATCCTCATCATTCACCATTCAAACCATTGTTGGATCTTCACCAAGTATTTTCATCTTTTCCACTGCACATGTGCTTCCATGTCTACAAACTTGAGCTCCAAGCTCTGATTCCCACCACAAATCTGCTCTAATTTATGGCATAAATCAGCTTTGACTTGTACAAGGCATCACAAGCTTAGATGCAGACTACCCATTGAGACTCAGTTCTTGGAGGTAAAGCAAGAAATTTAATCAATTGTAGTTAAGAGTTGGTTGCTTCTATTTTACTTTCATTAGTATCTTGTTAGCCTATGCCATAAAACTTAAAGATTAGGATAAATATGGATTCAACTTTTTAGTATTGAAAGGAAGCTTGAATGAGCAATTTTTCACTTTTTTCCTTTTTTTTTTTGTGGTTCTTAAGGTGCTCTGTTTGAGATTTTGGTTGATCTTATAAAATTAGAACTTCTTATTTGTTGAATAAATTAATGTAAGAAAAGAAAATAAATTGAAATTTTAAATCTTAGAATTATGAAATTGAGTGAATGGGGCCATGTGTATAAGTTGCTCTAGTGCACAATACTATTCTCCCTCTAATGTCATATGATTGTAAAAAGTAGAAGTTGATCTAGAAATGACTTTGGCTTAAGCACCATACTCAATGATACCATTGAAGATAAATGAAAGTTTCAATCCAAAATCTTAAGCCTAACCTTCAAAATTGTAGGCTTCTTGGCAAGATTTCTAACCTCTGTACAAGAAGATTTGAACTTGTGTTTGGTCCTAACATTAAGAAAAAAAAAAGGTGCTCTCATGGGTACTTCGATTGAGAGATAAGGAAGCAAAAACGATATCCAAAATTAGGTCTTTTTCCAAGGTTGACAGATGAAAATAAAGAAAGATAGAGTAAGAAAGCAATGGGATAGCTTAAAAACACTTTCTCATTAAAACTTTGAAGGTAAAAAGTAATTAAATTTAAATTAAAAATATTTTAAAAATACATTTAATGAAGTTAGAGCCTTTTCATTATTTTAAATTCAAGATTTATTTTTTCTCTTTATTATTTGCCTAAAAGTATAGGTTGGAAAATTATTAAAATCCATGGGAGAAAAAAAAATGGTGAAAAGGCTTGACTCTTAAGAAACTAATGAGAGTATTTTCATAAATTCAAGGGAGCATTTGAGAAGATAAGGTGAAAATTCAAAGGATTTTTTTGTGGAGTTGAAAGGAAAAGAGTTTAAGGAGCTAAAACAGAGAAAAAACATCAACTGGAAATCAAGACAAGAACTCTACTCTCTATTTCATTCATTGGAATGTTCCTTTTTTCACTTCATCATGCCTTTAATTTAATTCTATTTTTTCATAAGCATTATTTGTGAGGTTGTTGGGATGAGTTTCTTTAATGCAAAATCACAAAATGAAGGAAAACGAATGGAATCAATTTGGATCTGTCTTTTTATATGTTATTTCAAACTCGGTCCTTTTTTTTTTTTTTTTTTTTACGTATTTTAAATCTTTTATATAAAGATGAAATAATTTTAAAATATATCATTTTTTCACGAATTTTAATTATATTTGAATTTTTTAAATACTTTTTTTTTTAATGTAAAACCAAACATAATCTATAAGTTTATACCATAGTGATATAAATATATTATACCTATTATTTTACTATTTAGCTGATCTATGCTTGGTGCAAGGCTATTTTAAGATAAGTGGGAGAATTAAGGGTTAAGGAATAAAATAAAAAATAAAAAAATAAAAAAATAAAAATAAAATTAGGCGTAATACATAAAAAATAAGTTTTGTTATAGAATGGAAGAATTACAAGAAGAAAAAACTAAAATGCTCTTAGAGAATTAAATATCCTTTCAATATTAGGTCTTCCTTTTTATAGAGAGTTATGAAAAGATTTACATCAATATAGGTGATCATTCTTAAGTTTCCATAATACGACAAATTTTCATATTTTATTAACACTCCCTCTTGGATGGTCATAAAAATATATTTTGGAACTACAAAACACTCATTGAGAAAAACCTTAGTGAAGTACAGGGCTATTTGTTCAAATTGTATCTCCTTAAGGGTTATTTTAATGTGCCTTTTAGGGGTTATTCATTCAATTTGTACATCTTTAGTAGCTATTTGTTTCAATTGTACCTCTCCAAAAGCAATAAGTTCCTCGATTTTGAATTGATTAGTCATTTTGTAGCCTTTTCAAAATGATCAAGTTTTTCATGTGTTTTTTTCTAGTGTTTTCCTTTTTCAATGAATTACATCATTTGAGCTGACAAGTCTACCACATTTCAAGCACACCATAGGTTTATTTGTTGTTATAATAGCTACTTATCTTACCTATCATTCCACATTCTCATAGTCATTGTAATGTTTGAATTCAACATGTAATTCACAGTAAAAAAAAAAATATCTAGAACCAAATAGGACAAAGAAAAAACATATGGCCAAAGTAAGCATAGAGAATACTAACCCCTCACCCCTCAAATACACAACCCACTCTTCTCAAGTTTTCTCATTCTATGCATGGTTGATGGCCCCCTCCTCCTTCCCTATACTTCTTATCTACTTCAACTTTCACCTCATCTTTTTGGCAAACAAAGGAGTTTTTGTTTGGGAAATAGAGTTATATACTTTTCCACAATTTTATGAAATCTAGATCTCCCTATGCATCAATCACCTCTCACATTTTAATATAAAATTTTTTAAAAAAAATCTAGAAAGCTAGAAAATCACAAAACATGAAGAGAAATAAAACCCAAAAATGGAAAAATGAGAAATCAACTAGAAAACCCTAGAAAAGAGAAAAAAGATGGAGTAGTCATGCTTGAAAAGCCTTCAAATCTTGTGATAACTTGAAACCTAGCAATTCAAAACCCTAGAAAATTAGACAGTAGAAAATGAGAGAGTAAAATCAGAATAAAATAAAATAACAATAATGAGAGGGCAATGTGTGAATAAAAAACATCAAGCTACGTCCCACAATGAGTGATCATTGAGAAAAAAAAAGTTCATGATTAAAGATTAATCTCACATTGGACTAGCAATGATTAGAGAAGAAATGAGTTCAGCAAAAGAGAAATGGTAGGCAATTTTTATATTGGTTTTATTGTAGCGACCAACTTGCATTCATTGGGCCATATATTATAGGAACCAATTTTATCCCTCAACAATAGGAGGTTTTATGGTTGTATCTGATTAATCCTGGAACTATAACCTTGGTGGTAGAATTCCTACTATTGTGGCTCAAATAGTAGTGAGGTTATATATACTCTTTCATTGTGAATTTTGTTGACCCCTCTTAAAAAACTATGCGACCATATCTCACTTTTCTTCTTGTGATATTAATGCATACAAATCCTTTTTATAATACAACTAAGGTTTTGCATACATGACACTATACCATAAATGCATAGACCTTTTAAATATAAAAATTATGATAATTAAGATCATATTTAGTTCTTAAAAAGAACTAAAAAAGGAAATAAAAATATTAAGAAAAAAGGCGATGAAAAAATATATATTAAGAAAAAGAGTTGGAAAATGCTAAATGGTTGTCCTCATCATTTTCCATATATAAAGGTGAGTAAAGTGTATTTCTAAATAATCTAATTTTATTTCCTTCAATTTTTTAATGGACATCAAAATAGAGAATATTTTTATAAATTTTTTTCCTTATAATTTTCTCACTATTTTCTTTCCTTTTTTAAAAAAAAAAAAAAAAAAATCATGAACCAAATATAATTGTGGACCCCAAATTTCTGCTCATGTGCTTCCATTCGATGGCGAGCTCGCTTTTTATTTGAAAAATGATTTATTTATTAAGAAAATGACTTGGAGTCGCCACTTATTTTTGTTTTATTTTTAAAAGGTAAACAAAATAAGAAAGAAAACCCTAAGTATGACTCCTTATTTAGAAAATGTGGTCTGTAAAAAACCAAATATGGGCTAGGGGGTCAGATTACTTATCGGGAAGGTACAATAAAGACCGTAACGCCCCTTCAAGTCTTTAAAAACGGGTCTCTACTAATAAAATGAAACAATCATGGCAATTGGTAAGGAAATCGATGGATACTCGGAACTATCATGCACATATGGGAATCAAAACACACATAAGAATGATCAGAGTGAGAGTGGGTGCGTACCTTGGCAACAAGCCACAATGCACTCTCAAGAAATAGGGTTAGTGCACAATTAATGAATATAAAACATGGCTCACAAGTCATTAAACCAAATACTAAATCACCATTGGCACACATGACACTTCACTAAAGTTCATTTTTATTTTAAATAAAATTCCTCCACCAAAGCCTAATTTATTTTTGCATGAATCAATTCTTTAAATTTCATTACTTGGAATTACAAAATTGAATTTATGCTTATTTTAAAACATTTAAGAAAACATGGTTTTATGAAAATTGCATACCGAAGAAAATGACAGCAAATTTTATTAAAAAGAATGGATTTTTAGAACCTAAAAATTTTAAGGATGAAAATTTTGGATATTTGAAATTATTTGAAAACCAGAATTTGGAAAATTATTTACAAAATGGTGTTTGGGGAAATTATTTTCAAAATCAGGGGGTGAGGAAATGAAAGATGACACATGGCCCAAAGGTGGACATGTAAACCATGGAGACTAGAAGCATGCAGGAGAGATGTGTACATGGTGCCCAATGGATCATTGATTCAGTCGCCTCTGGGACAAGCTGATCAAATGCACCAAGGCCAATGATTTTGTTCCTCATATTGTGAGTGCATGACATCCTGTATCCAGATATCTCTCCAGCTTTATTGGAATTTCCATGATCAAAGTGAACAGTGATGAGAACACCATTTTCCACTGCCACCTGCGCCTGTTGGATGATGATATAATCAAATCGTGGGGCCCATTTCCTTGATCCTAGACGTGCTGTGGTAGAACAATTATCAATCATGAATGAAACCCCACGAGCATGCATGAAGGGATTTGAAGAATCTACTGACTCAATCACACCTCCATTGTTAATCTCTGAGTATGAGTGCCCTTTCTTCCTCAAAAACTCAACCTGTGAAGGGGCATAACAGACCCAAGTCACCTGCTAGCCATACTGAGCTCACTCTCTCACCAACTTTCCACATTCTTGTCTGACCAATCTTACCCATTAGGAAGGCTGGTAGACCATTCTTTTCATAAAAACGACGCCCAACCAACACAACACTGCAGGTTTCACTTCCACTGGCTACATCTTCATAGCGCTCACACAAAACATCCATACAAGGATAGTATGAGGCACTATATGCAGCCTGAAATTACCATTCATCTCAAGTTCAAGCTTCGAAGAACTAATGGCCTAACTGTCTGATTCACAGACGAAAACAGCTCTTTCTTATCAGTATCACTTTTATAAACATAAACCGCCCCATCAGATGATGACCCGTACATGATCCCAAAGCTCCCCGCCTCGTCTAAAACCGCGACCACATCGCCTGTCACGTTTGATGTATCGGGTATAGACCAGTAGGAATAGTTGGTATAAGACTGCAACGAGGTGATGTAGGAGTCGGGCAAATTGTATATGAGTCCAAGGCTGAAGGAAGCAGGTTACTGCAGCATCTGGAGAGTGTGGTAGCCACCATGCGCAGGTGAGGAAGATATGGGCATGGGGTTAGTGGAGTCGATGGTGGAGGTTAATGAAAAATGGGTTTAATGGGTAGTGAAAAATGAAGATATGCATGGTGCAGGATGGGGAAGGGGTGGAATGAGTGGTGGAGTATGAAAGATGAAGGTATCATTGGTGAAATAGATAGTGGGAGAAATGGATTGGTGGGTGTTGGAAGGTGGTGGTGAGATGGAATGAGTGTATATGCATGTGGTGGATACGGGAAGTGTGAAGGATGGGTAGTGAAATAGGTTCGGTGGGTATGAGAATATGGGTAAGCTGGGTAGGGGTGTGGATATAAGTGATGATGGGTATGAAGACTCTTGAGAGGGTGAGAAGTGGAGGTGGATTATTGATGATGGG
This sequence comes from Vitis riparia, assembly GCF_004353265.1. Taxonomy (NCBI): domain Eukaryota; kingdom Viridiplantae; phylum Streptophyta; class Magnoliopsida; order Vitales; family Vitaceae; genus Vitis; species Vitis riparia. Next base: position 57,701 of record NW_023269785.1, on the reverse strand, counting down.
TATGTGGGAATTATATGAGAAAAATGACAGGATCATATGATGCTTCAATCTCCTCATACTCTTCTCGGATCGAGAATGGGAAACAATTGGTGACTTCAAGAACGCTGCCAACAAATATTCCCTTACCTGAAACTGTATGAACTGATCTGCTGGAGGGATCATGCACCACTTCCACTGATATTTGACTTGTCATTTAAGCAAGAATGGTTAGACAAAACCATGTATGACGATCACTCACTGATCCATCCCAGAAAAAGTAGGCTTTGTCTGATCAAAAGGAAGTTGTAGCTTGCCTTTATAAAAAAATTGAAAGTGCACAAGTAGCATTCCTGAGCATATACAGCTTCACGCACTGGTTCAACTGTGCTATCAAAGTAAGCAAGGCCCCATTGCCAAGGGCAAGATTACCGCACCTGAAGTCTCATGATGCCACCAGCAAGCTTGTTGTCCTTTTGAAATCCAAAGAAGATCTCTGTAAGCGTGTTTGCACTCAGATCCAAAGATGCTGTCTTCTTCAATGTGTTGAGTGTTATCTCCGCGTAGGCTTTCTTCAGAGCCATCATTTTCTGTGCTTCGTCTTCCATTACAGGTGTGAAACTCGGTTAAATATACCTATTGAGAAGCATCTCCTAAAAGCAAACTGAACCATGCTACATCAGAACCTATGGACAAACAATGCTGCAACTAGAGTTTTTGGAACTTTTCCTTAGAAGGATTGGCTAAATTCAAGTTCCTTATCGATGCCTTGACCTCCAACTTGAGTTCCTTGATGGGCTGTCTTCCTGTTTTTGAAACTGCAGAGATGGTTCGGTTCATTCTTTGGCACCAGAAAGTTGGATCAATTCCTCCCTCTGAACTTACAAATCAAGGGATTCTTCATCGATACCAAGGACACCTGTGACATGAGGTTTGGTAATGGAATGGGGGATGAAGGTTAATGAGAGGGGTGTGTTTAGAAGGCAGAGATATGGGTATGGTTACGGGCATGGTGGAAGCAGTTGTTTCTCTCGAAGGATTGGCAGGTTCAGTTGTCTCAATGCATCACCACCAGTCACCATTAGAATTCCATGGGTTGCATGGATGAATACTGGATTTTCGGGCTTTGTTCCGTAGTTTTTCAGCAAATACTAGATACAGCTTCAATGTGCAATCTTTGGAAGGTATGTTGCCAACCATGACGTCATCTCCACTTTAAATGTGTCTGAACCTGGCTGCCATCTGAGTTTGTGAACGTACGGGTTTACGAACCAGTGAAGAGCAACAGTGGAAGAAGCACTGAGGAATATCACAGAAGATGCAACTGCACCCTTGAGGATCACATTCATTTCAGGGGATGTCATGAAAGCGATAACAGGCCCTAGAGATACTAAGAGGCAGCAGGTGGAAAGAAAGAGAAGCTTCACTTTCTTTACTTTAGATGAGATAGGCCCATGATAAACAATCCCAGAATCTTTTCCATTTTCCTCCATTTCTCCCCCTCTTCGTGGTCCAATGCTAATCTTAATATCACCTTTTGCATTTTTGGCTTTAGATGTCCATCTTCTTTCTTTTTGCCATAGTAGAAGTAGGGTTTTTCATTTCAACTTGCAGAGTAGTAGAGTTCCTCATTTACCTCCCTTCCATGATGCCGCTCAAATATCGATCTTGCAGATTGATCAAAGGTGTTTTAGACAGTCTTGAACATACTTTAGACTGCTCGATACTTATTTAAATTTCCCCTTAATAACTCTCCGGATCTGCTAAGCACCAAAAATAGATCTTGAAGTAGGTACATCAGCTTACCAATCTCTAGCAGATTGCATTGAGATAAAGGTGATAAGTTTATGCCATGAGCACACCCTTCACAACACCTCAATACATTCTCTCAGCAGAGGATTTCAAGGACAATTAGGAATTTATTTCCAAAATCAAGAGAACCAGATTGGTGACCAAAGAGAATACCTACACCATTACTGCCTCGAATTCATGAAGAAGCTATAATTTGCTTGCATGATCAAGAGCAACTAAGAAGGATGAAGATACAAGATGTTCAGTCGGCATCTGGGTGTTGCCATTCACACCAATGGGTACTCCAATGCTCTGTAATAATGTCATTTAATAAGAAGAACCATTGCATGTCTCCTCAAACCATAATCCATTCCCACCATATTGACTGCCTACAAAACAACACTGATAACATCCGAAGTTGTTGAATCATCCAAACGCTCTTCTGATCTATGCAACTCTCTGATGACATTCAAGCCTTGAAAACATGTATCTGTTGGGTTTTTCCTCATGTGGAAAGCCCAAATTAAGAGCCCAAAATTTAAGGCCTCTTAGGCCTTTATATAAAAGGGCTAGAAAAAGAATTTCTCTTCTTCTTCTTCTTCTTCTTCTAATTTTTTGCACCCACCAAAGGTAGGAGAAAAGAAAGAGAAAGGGAGAACCATCATTTTTTAAGTTAGAGAGAAAACTTTAGTTTTTTTTTTTCACTGCCCAAATTTCATCAAAGCTCCGATCCTGCTTCGTCTGTGGGTTGATCGACCTGAAATTTGGAGGAGAGGTTCGTGACTCATTGATCTTCAATCTGAACTGTGGAAATCAGATTTGAAAATCCGGACGGTCGTCTTTCAGTCTGAGAACAGAGCCTCTATTTTGATGCATTTTCTATCCGAACAGTTTTGATCATAAACTCTGATCAAGGTTAATCCATGGTTCGATTGAGCCGATTTTTGGAGAGCACGTTCAAAACTCATTGATCTTCATTCAGAACGGTGGAGATTGGATTTGGAGTTCGGAAAGTTATATTTCAGTCCGAGAACAGTGGTATATTTGGTGAGATCTCTCCATTCTTTTTATGCAAAGTTGTTGAAATTGTCAAGATCAATTTGTCTTGAGATATGGTTGATGTATATCTCTAGTTTTATCTAGAGAGAATTTTGTAACCCATTAATTATATTAGTGGAGTTTTTAAGTGGCCTAAGGGTCCCATGATTTTTACTTCTCATATTGGAGAAGGTTTTCCATGCTAAAATTATTGGTGTTCATATACTTGTTGATTGGGTGAATTCTTGTTGCTCTATTTGATTGATTCCTATTAGGTTCTCACAAGAGGGGATAAAACCTAGTTGTGCATTATTTGTATTTATCCCATCAAAGTGGTATCAGAGCATTGGTTCAAGATAATCAGTGCCTTGTGTAGAATAATGGAAAGCAATACAAGTAGAATGATTACTCTTAATGGCTCCAATTATCATGTTTGGAAAGGAAAGATGGAAGACTTATTGTATGTGAAGGATTATTATTTGCCTGTGTTTGCTTTTGAAAAGCCAGAAAATAAAACTGATGCAAAATGGAATTTACTTCATCGACAGGTTTGTGGTTATATCAAACAGTGGGTAGATGATAATGTTCTCAATTATGTTAGTGAAGAGAAAAATGCACAGAGTCTATGGAACAAGCTCGAACAGTTATATACTCGAAAGACTAGTAGCAATAAATTGTTTATGATTAAGAAGATGATTAGCTTGAAGTATCAAGATGGAACTCCTATGACATATCACTTGAATACATTCCAAGGTATTATTAATCAGTTGGCTGGAATGAATATCAAGTTTGAGGAAGAAGTGCAAGGGTTGTGGCTTATTGGTACATTGTCGGACTCGTGGGAGACATTTAGAACTTCTTTGTCAAACTCAGCCTCACATGGTACTATGAATATGGATTTGGTTAAGAGTTGTGTTCTGAATGAAGAGATGAGAAAAAAGTCACAGGGTTCTTCTTCACAGTCAGATGTCTTAGTTACTGAAAAGAGGGTAAGGAGTAAGAGTAGAGGTCCGAAGAATAGAGATAGAAGCAAAAGCAAGACTAACAAGTTTGCCAATGTTGAGTGTCATTATTGCCATTTGAAAGGGCATATAAGGAAGTATTGTCACCAATTGAAGAGAGATATGAAACAAAGGAAAGTGAAGGATAAGAAGAATGACAATTATGGTGAAGATGATCGAGTTGCCACTACCACTTCAGATTTCCTTATTGTTTATGATAGTGATGTTGTTAATTTTGCTTGCCAGGAGACTAGTTGGGTGATTGATAGCGGTGCCTCAATCCATGCTACACCTCGGAAAGATTTCTTTACATCCTACACATCTGGTGATTTTGGAAGTGTTAGGATGGGTAATGATGGCTCAGCTAAAGCCATTGGTATGGGTAATGTGCGTTTGGAGACTAGTAATGGTACTATGTTGATTTTGAAGAATGTCAAACACATTCCAGATATCCGCATGAATTTAATCTCCATAGGTAAGCTTGATGATGAAGGGTTCTGCAACACCTTTCGTGATAGTTAATGGAAGCTCACCAGAGGTTCTATGGTGGTAGCAAAAGGAAAGCAGTGTTCCTCATTGTATTTGATGTAGGCAGTGGTAATTGATTCCAGTATCAATGCAGTGGATGATGATAGCACAATTGAGCTTTGGCACAACAGACTCAGTCACATGAGTGAGAAAGACTTGATGATTTTGGCTAAGAAGAATCTTCTTTCTGGTATGAAGAAGTGATCTTTGAAAAGGTGTGCTCATTGCTTAGCAGGAAAGCAAACCAGAGTTGCATTCAAAACACACCACCATACAAGGAAGCCAGGTATGCTTGATTTAGTGTATTCTAATATATGTGGTCCTATGAAAACAAAAACACTTGGTGGATCTCTATATTTTGTGACTTTTATAGATGATCATTCAAGAAAGATTTAGGTGTATAACTTGAAAACAAAAGACCAAGTGTTAGAAGTGTTTAAGCAGTTTCATGCTCTTGTTGAGAGACAATTTGGTGAAAAATTGAAATGCATCCGGATTGATAATGGGAGTGAGTATTCTGGTCCTTTTGATGAGTATTGTAGACAACATGGTATTCGACATCAAAAGACACCTCCTAAGACTCCTTAGTTGAATGGGTTGGCTGAGAGAATGAATATGACACTGGTTGAAAGGGTGAGATGTTTACTTTCACAGTCACAGTTGCCAAGATTCTTTTGGGGTGAGGCTTTGAATACTGCTGTACATGTTCTCAATCTTACACCATGTGTTCCTTTAGAATTTGATGTTCCGGATAGAATTTGGTCATATAATGAAATCTCTTATGATCACTTGCGTGTCTTTGGATGCAAGGCTTTTGTGCACATTTCGAAAGATGAGAGGTCTAAGTTTGATGCTAAGACAAGACCTTGTGTATTCATTGGCTATGGTCAAGATGAGCTTGGTTACAGGTTTTATGATCCGGTGCAGAAAAAGCTTGTAAGAAGTCGAGATGCTATGTTTATGGAAGATCATACCATGCATATAGGACATTGAAAAGACTGATGCAACAAAATTTTAGTATAGTGATAATCTGATTGACTTAAATCCAGTTCCTTTAACACATTTTCCTACACAGGTTGAAGATGAAGCACATGATGACCAACCTGACATTGGTGATATTGAAACTCCCACACAAGTTGAGATGGATGATGATGTTCATGAGCAGTCACCAGTAGCAGAGGCTCCACTAGATATTCCACTCAGGAGGTCTACTAGAGACCGACATCCTTCCACACGGTATTCTGTTGATGATTATGTATTACTAACTGACGGGAGAGAACCTGAAAGTTATGAGGAAGCCATGGGAGATGAGAATAAGATGAAGTGGGTTGATGCTATGCAAGATGAGATGAAGTCATTGCATGAGAATCATTCTTATAAGCTTGTCAAGTTGCCAAAGAGAAAAAGAGCTTTGAAGAATAGGTGGGTTTACAGAGTGAAGCAAGAAGAACACACTTCACAGCCACGTTACAAAGCTAGATTAGTTGTCAAAGGGTTCAATCAAAACAAAGGTATTGATTTTGATGAGATTTTTTCTCTTGTTGTTAAGATGTCATCTATTCATGTAGTTTTGGGCTTGGCAGCTAGTCTTGATTTGGAGATTGAGTAGATGGATGTTAAGACTGCATTTCTCCATGTTCATTTAGACAAAGAAATTTATATGGAATAGCTAGAGGGTTTCATAATAAAAGGAAAAGAGGATTATGTGTGTAAGTTGAAGAAAAGCTTTATGGCTTAAAGCAGGCACCGGGGCAGTGGTATAAGAAGTTTGAATCAGTTATGGAGGAGCAAGGCTACCGAAAAACTACTTCTAACCATTGTGTATATGTGCAGAAATTCTCTGATGATGATTTTGTTATATTGTTGCTCTATGTTGATGATATCTTGATTGTTGACAGAAATGTTTCAAGAATTGATAAGCTGAAGAAGCAGTTAAGCAAATCCTTTTCCATGAAGGATTTGGGGTCAGTAAAGAAAATTCTTGGTATTAGAATTGAGCGAGATAGAGCATCCAAAAAGTTGTATATGTCACAGGAGCAATATATTGAAAAGGTGCTTGAAAGATTTAACATGAGCAAAGCTACAGTGGTTAGTTCTCATCTAGCTAGTCACTTTAAGCTAAGCAATAGACATAGCCCTTCTATAGATAAGGAGAAGGAAGACATGAGAAGATTTTTGTATGCCTCAGCCGTAGGAAGTTTGATGTATGCCATGGTATGTACTAGACCAGACATAGGTTATGCAGTTGGTGTTGTTAGCCGCTTTCTATCTAATCCAGGAAGACTACATTGGGAGGCAATTGAGTGGATTATGAGATATTTGCGAGGCACTTCCAAGTTGAAACTCACTTTTGGAAGTGGGAAACCAGTATTTGTTGGCTACATTGATTCAAATATGGCAAAGGATGTAGATAATAGAAGGTCTACTTCAGGCTATTTGATAACATTCTCAGGAGGTGCTGTGTCTTGGCAATCAAGACTACAGAAATGTGTTGCACTTTCTACAACAGAGGAAGAGTACATTGCAGCAACATAAGCATATAAAGAGTTGTTGTGGATGAAACGTTTCATACATGAGCTCGAGTTTAAGCAGCAGCGCTATGTGGTATACTGTGATAACCAGAGCACCATTCACCATAGTAAGAATTCTACTTTTCATGCAATATCAAAAGCACATTGATGTGAGGTATCATTGGATGAGAGATGCTCTCAATGATAATTTGTTTGAACTTGAGAAGATACATACCGATCACAATGGCTCAGATATGTTAACGAAGTCCTTACCAAGGGAGAAGCTTGAAGTTTGTTGTTCAATTGCCGAGATGGCGAGTCCCTCCACATAATCGAAAAGGGAGAGATTTGTTGGGTTTTTCCTCATGTGGAAGGCCCAAATTAAGAGCCAAAAATTTAAGGCCTCTTAGGCCTTTATATAAAAGGGCTAGAAAAATCCCTCTTCTTCTTCTTCTTCTAATTTTTTGCACCCACCAGAAGTAGGAGAAAAGAGAGAGAAAGGGAGAACCATCATTTTTTAAGTTAAAGAAAAAAGTTCAGTTTTTTTTTTCACTGCCCAGATTTCATCAAAGTTCGATCCCGCTTCGTTTGTGGGCTTATTAATCTGAAATTTGGAGGAGAGGTTCATGACTCATTGATCTTCAATCTAAGCGGTGGAAATCGGATTTGGAGATCCAGACGGTCGTCTTTCAATCCGAGAACAAAGCCTCTGTTTTGATGCGTTTTCTATCCGGACAATTTTGATCATGAACTCCGATCAAAGTTAATTCGTGGTTCGATTGAGCTGATTTTTGAAGAACATGTTCATAACTCATTGATCTTCATTCTGAACGGTGGAGATTGGATTTGGAGTTTGGAAAGTTATATTTTAGTCCGAGAACAATGGTGTGTTTGGTGAGATCTCTCCATTGTTTTTATGCAAAGTTGTTGAAATTGCCAAGATCAATTTGTCTTAAGATATGGTTGATGTATGCCTCTAGTTTTATCTAAAGAGAATTGTGTAACCCATTAATTATATTAATGGAGTTTTTAAGTGGCCTAAGTGTCCCGTGGTTTTTACTTCTCATATTGGAGAAGGTTTTCCACACTAAAATTATTGGTGTTCATATACTTGTTGATTGGGTGAATTCTTGTTGTTATATCTGATTGATTCCTATTAGGTTCTCACAATAGGGGATAAAACCTGGTTGTGCAGTATTTGTATTTATCCCATTAGTATCCTTATAGAAGTTCACAGCCACACCCTGATCCCTTCTCTCACAGCCCATATGGCATACATTGAACAAGGTTTAGAAACAAAAAAAGTAGCCACAGTGAAGAACGAAGCATGGAAATAGAGCATTCAAAAAAAAAAAAAAAACCAAATAAAAACATCCTCAAATGAGGCTTCACTTCATGGGTCATCAGTGAGCCCTCTGGTTAGGTGAGATAAGCCATATTAAATACAACTATTGGCATGATTCTGGGGCATTTCACGATAGAGGCATGGCATACTCATATTAATAATGGCAAACATGAGTTCAAGATTATATCTCAACAAGCAGCAAGTGGCCTTTATTATCCACCCCAAGCAAACCAATAAACATTCAAATATCAACAGGAAGCTTAGAGGAATAATATGAATCCAAATCAAACAATAAATCTGTTTCATTCATACCTGAGAATGATCTTCTCCTTCACTCAGTTTCTTGCCCACCAAGCATATTCCTGCACCTTTCTTAAAGCGGCCACACCAGAGAATCCTTGCTCCCTTGCTCTCTCAAAAACTCAGTTGAAACCCCTCTCTACTGGCTCGCTCTTCCTATTTCGCACATTTTCTCAGCTCACTGACTCCAAAACGGTCTTCCCTCGTTTCCCATCAAGCTTTCCTCTTTGCTTAAAAATATCTATTTCATACTCTATTTTTCTTCTCCTGCAACTCAATCTCCCCTCTGGTAATCTCCTTCTCTAGTTTTTCCTTTCTGCTCAAAAACCCTCCTGCCCCTCAAGCTATCTCAAGCCACCATCTTCTCTTTGTAACCCAACAACCAAAATATCCCCATTCCTAAGCTCTCTCGTTTTTTCCTCTCTCTCAAGCTCTCTCTAAAATATCTCTGTAACCAGCAACCAAATCACCTCTCTTCTCATCCTCCGTTGGTTTCTTTTCTTGCTCTAAAAAAACTACCCCTCCTTTGGATGTATTCCTCCCCAAGTTAAAGAACCCTCTCAATAATATCTCCTTTCTGCAGGTAACAGAATACGCTTCCCCCTCTGTAACCAGCTCTCCCCTCCAGCTTGCTCTCCAAGCTAGCTAAAAAAATCTCTATAAAACCAACCACCAAATCACCTCCTTGCTTAACGGCCTCCTCACTCCTCCATAACAGACACGCCCCTCCTGAATATTCCTTGATAGGTGTCTCTTCCCCATTGCCTCTCCAATCCACTACCTAATTCATTGAGACCAATCTCGGGGCGTGGCTCTCAAAGAGCCCTCCACCTGTCAAAACAAAACGGCACAAAACGCACCCCAAAATGGGGGTCTACAATAATGTTGAGAAAATAATTACAAATGTGCAATTAAATACATAAGAGAAGACTTCTTAGCTAGAGAATTCTCTGTCATAAAAATATATCCAAGTTAACCATTTTTAAGTGCTCAAATAAACCTATATGCAAATATACAAATGAACTTTCATTCTTCTTGGACTTTCATTGTTTTTGGAGTTAATTACTATTATCATAACAAAAGATAGTAAAAAAGAAATATGATATTTAAACCACTATTAGATGTCCTAAAAATAAAAGAATTATTTTACACTATGCATATGAATATTATTGTTACTTAACATTGAAAGATAAATAAATAATCATTCCAACCTTATATTTCTAAGTACATCATGTCAAAGTTGAAGTCATCTCATCTCGTTTAGAAAACAAGGGGAGGAGTTTCCCTCCGCTATAAAAGGAGGTCTCCACCACTTACTATTCATTAAAAAAAAAGGCTTTTTTTCATCATTTTGTAAGATTTTATATTCCCTAATCATAATTGAGAGATATGTTGCAATTTTATCTTTATATTAGTCTCTTTTTTTTTCTTGTAATTAGATATTTGGTTATAATCAACAATTTGAATATCCTCGTTTTTCAAATAAATAAAAATCAAATTTTCAATAAATAAAAATTACTTCTCCAAAAATAAATAAACAAAATTTTGTTTATGTATATCATAAAAAAAAAAATTCAAAAACCAATTAATTCTCCTCCGCTCATGTACCCATGTTTGATAATCCAAAACTTGGAATGGGATTACGGAAAAATCCCTAAATTCCTAATAAATTCGTGTTCAGAATGATGAAAGAAGCCTAATAAATTCCTAAATAATTACTAATAAAATGGATCTCAACCTATCAAGAGAAAAGAATTATATTTCTAAACAGTAGAACGGATAAAGAATTATATGTACTACTACTACTTACAGTTTTAAAGTTACAAGCCAGTACACACAAACTTCATATGTAAATGAATTCATATTTGTGTTGGAAGAAAAGCATTCCCATTAAAGGAAAAGAGAAACCCAGAAAAGCTGTGACCCTTTACTATGCTTGATTGATGGAAACACAATGGAAGGGAAGAATGGGAAAATATCATATCAGAAGTGGTGGGGCAGCCTCATATTCATCTTTACAGAGTTTAACAGTCGGTCTGGAAGACAATGTCACTATTACTTCACTCTTTATTCATTATCATATTTTCTGGGTTTTGAACACAAAAACATAAACCCAATATTCTTCTATTCACCTCTCCAACTCCTATCCATCACCTGTTTCACTAATTTGAGTTGCTAAGAATATCCAAACACCCTCTTAAAAAAATTAAAAAAAAAAAATTTAAGTACAAATGATCATCTAAATATTTTTTTTGTAAAATATTATTAATAATTATTATTTAGAATATTATATTTTACAATAAAAAAAAAAAAGAAAAGAAAAACCGCTCTTTATATAGGTCATGAGTCATGAATGATGCCCTATTGTAGACCCCCATTTTGGGGGCTCATTTTTCTCACTTTTGTGCGGCTCGTTTTTGCAGGGTGCTAGGATTGGAGACAGCCACATGTCGCCTTGTGGTTAGCTGTTGGAGAATCACAATAGTGGTTTTAAGAGGCAATGGGAGGATGACACCTATCAAGGAGTATTCTGAGAAAAGCTACAGGCCGGTGATTTTGTTGCTAGAGGCAGAGAGATATTTTGGAGGGTGGCTTGGGGAGCAAGCTGGAGGAGGAGTTACAGGTGAGCGCATCCTGTAGCTTGGAGAAGAAGTTTTTGGTAACAGAGAGAGTAGGAGAGACATTTTTGAGAGGAGAGAGCTGTTGTTTGCGAGGATTTCTTGGAGAGAAAGCTTGGTGTGGGGGGGGGGGGGGGGGGGGGGGGGAGAGGAGTTTTTTTGTTTGCGAGGATTTCTTGGAGAGAAAGCTTGGTGTGGGGGGGGGGGGGGGGGGGGGAGAGGAGTTTTTTTTTCTGAAGTTTTTTTTTTTTTTTTTTGAGAGGTTACAGAGAGGGTGAGACTGAGAGAGAAGCTGGTTGGGAAGTTTTGGGAGCAGAGGAGTGCAGGGTGGCTTGGGGAGCAAGTTTTTCTGGGAGTTGTAGGCTGATTACAAGGAAAGGGAAGTCGTGAGAGAGAGTAGTTGTTTTTCTGGTTGCTGTAGAGGAGTGTTTCTAGGTATGCTTCTTATCTATCTCCATTATTCTCTTGCTATCGCTCTCCTCTGTTTCTTGCTGGGTATTGTTTATCTATTTGCGTGTGGATGTCCTATGGCTACTCTTGTTGATTTCGGTGCCTCCACTGGACTCGCTATGATTGTATATCCATCTATTGTTTCTGTGTTTGTGTTGAGAGAAATAATATGAATCTGGTGTGATGTCTGAAGGTCATTCTCCTATCATTTCACCTTAAATCCATTCTCTCTCCCACTAGCTGGTAAGTCTGTTGATAATTCGTGAGACCAGGCCTCGCTTAATAAACTCTCATTTCACCTATTCCTGCTCTGTTTTATCAATTTTCTTCCCTATACTTTTTTTTTTTTTTTTTGGTTTCTGTCTGTGGTGTGCTTCGGTTGGTGCATTTTCATCTGGAAGTGCAAATCCAGGGAGCGAAAGCTGTAAAACTCAGTTCCAATGGCGGTAAGATTCTTAGTTGCAGTGCTGATCAGTCTCTAGTGTTCCGTGATGTGGCTGTAATGGCTACTGGTTGTAAGATCTCCCGTCACCATCATCAAATGGCATCTCATGGCATTGTGAAGAAGGCCAACAATCAACAGTAATGTTAGTTGGTTTCAAACTTGGTGACTTGCATGGGAGACGAGAAGAATTTCAAGGCACCCAACGAATGTCCACCATCAGGGATTGGATCTTAGGATTGGAATCTGAGTGGGAACAAATCTACACATCATGCTTTGTATCCGAGGGCTTGGACTGTTCATGATGGAGAGCCAGACCACCTTACATTCGGGAAGTGACAGGTTAACAGACGAAATGCCATTTTGCCTTGATAATCTTAAGCCGCTACAGTTTTTGACTTTGAATCAGGACAATCTCACTGGAATAATCCCTCGCTCACTCGCTCTCAAGTCTTCATAGTTAGATCAATCACCAGCTGGCATCTAGTGATCTCAGTGCTCAAATACCTGAGGTTTATTTCAAATGCGCAAGTAAGGGTAACAGCTTCCTGTCCCATTGGCATCTAATCAGTCTCAAACGCACCCACAGTTGTTGTCATGCTTGATTGTTGCGCTGCTGCACATCATAATCACCACTTCTCGTGGAGGCGTCACTCGTTTTTCCTGCAGATCTTAACTTGCGGATTTAGATATACTGAAGTTCCTTGAAGAAAAACTGTTTGTCTTGTTACGAGATGGCCGAAAGCTCTTCGGTGTATTTCGTCCTCTCAATCAATTTGCAAATGCTGTTTTCGAAGGTGCTTGTGAGCGAGTTATTGTTGGGGATATTTACTGTGACTTTCCCCTAGATCTATATGCTACCCGCGACGAGAATGTTCACATGGCGAAGCTGGCTGAGCAAGCCAAGCGCTACAAGGAGATGGTTCAATTCATGGAAAAAGTGATCGCCGAAGCCGAGGAGCTGCCTGTGGAGGAGCGCAATATCCTCTCTATTGCCTACAAGAACGTGATCGGCGCAGGATATTGCAGCAGTGGAATTGGCTCCAACCCATCCTATCCGCCTGGGACTTGCACTTAACTTCTCCGTCTTTTACTATGAGATTCTGAATTCCCCGGATCGTGCTTGTAATCTTGCTAAACAGGCTTTTGATGAAGCCATTGCTGAGTTGGATATTCTGAATGAGGAGCTTTTGATGACGCACTTGACAAACTCCAGATAATTCAAGGTTTAGCAGAGTCTCATTTGGGTGTTGGAATTGCTTCCATGAAAGGTCTTGTTTGACTTAATTTGCAGTCGGAGCGGGACGATACATCACGGGTGCTTGCAGAAAAATGCATTCAACTCTTGGGGAATAACACAGCAGATATAGGCAAATGGGTTTGGCACCAAGGTTCTAAATGTTTGCGCCAAAGCACTAGAAGGGTTGGTGATACTAAATCTGAAGAGAAATTCATCCGGAAAATTGCAAGTCAACCAAGTATAACAAGAACTTCAAGTGCGCTAGTTGGGATTCAGAAGGACAACAGTTACTCTCGCCAGCCAGAATGGACCCAGAAGAAAATACTCTTGCATGGCCACCTTTGGGGCCACGTGCCATCTCCCATTTCATAATCTTTGACTTCGAAAATAATTTTCCAAATCCCATTTTGTAAACAATCCTCCAAATTCTGATTTTCACATAATTTTAAGCTTCCAAATTTTTCATCCTTAGAGTTTTTAGATTCCAAAATCTCATTTTCAATAAAATTGGTTATCATTTTCTCTTCGGCAAGCCTTTTTCACATCTTCTATGATTTTTTAAAATGTTTTAAAATAAGCAAGAATTAAATTTCATAATTCTAAGAGATGGAATTTATGGAATTAATTCATGCAAAAATAAATTGGACTTTGGTGAGGGTCCAACATCAGAGAAGATTTAAAAATAAAATTGAGTGAAGTGCACTGTGACATTTGATGATCTTTTGCTCTATTTAGTGACATGTGTGGCATATTTCATGATCTTTATTGTGCACTAATCATATTTCATGTTAGCGCTTTATCGATTGTGGCTAAGGTACGCATCCTCTCTCAGTTTGGCCATTCTTTATACATGATTTGATTCTCATATGTACATGATCGTTTTGTGTATCCATTGATTTCCCTACCAATTGTCATGATTGCTTCATTTTATCATTAGAGACCATTTTTATGGACTTAGACCATTTTTAGGGACTTAGAAGGGTGTTACAGTTTTAAACGTACCTTCCCGATAAGTAACCTGACCCCCGAGCCTATATTTGGTTTTTTATGAATCATCTTTTTATAAATAAGGAGTCACACTTAGAGTTTTTTTTCTTATTTTGTTTACTCTTTAAAAATAAAATAAAAATAAGTGGCAACTTCAAATCCAATGTCTAGAACAATGTTACCTGAGATTCCACACTTTTGGTTCTTTTTTTCTTCCTTTATGAACTACCAAACTTTGTAAAGGGATGTCTTTGCTCATTTTTTTTAGAATTTTTTTTTCTTCCATAACCCAAATGTGAACTCATTTTGTATTTTAAATATATAATTTGAGTATATCTTTACTTCTTTTCTTCTTTTATGAACCATCAAACTTTGTAAAAGGTCCACAGTTTCTTTGCTCATTTTTTTTTTAGAATTTTTTTTCTTCCATAACCCAGATGTGAACTCATTTTGAATTTTGGATATGTAATTTGAGTATATATATTTTTTATATTAAAAAAATTTCAATATCAAGTATTGGTGTAATAACATACAAACAAAAATAAATGTGAATATAAAAAAAAGCATGTTCAACTAAGATAATTAACCATTAATACTAATAAAAAATTTTATAACGAAAAGAGAAAACACATATAATATACCATTAAAAAGTGTTTTCCTAATAGATGATAATTTAGTCATCAAGCAGGGTTGCAAATAAAATATACGGGTGTACAAAATAACAATTTTGTTGGGATAGTGAGAGGTTCAAACCCAAACCTGAGTTAAGGATAAAGTTGATATTTAATTGGTTGTGCATTTGATTTTTTTTATTTCTTTATTTATTTTCCTAAGAAATGAGAATTCTAGTATGGTGAACTTATTAATGTTCACATGGTACTAATAACACTTAAAAAAAGTTTTAGATTTTATATAAAAAATCATCAAAAACATTTAAAGGAAATTTTCAAAAGAATTTTTTAAAAAAAAATAGAAAGGAAACTCACTAAAAATTTTCAATAATTATAATCATTTTGTATCAAGAACCTTTAATATTATTTTAAAGAATTTAATAATTTTTGTTATAAATTTTGATATTTTTCAAATAGAAGAGGTGTATAACTTTAGATCTCATTGTGTGACAACTTTATCTCCTTTATTTATACCTTGGTCTTATTTGTTGTACTTACATGTGAAGGTCTAGATTTTTCTATGTAATATCAAAAATGGAGATTAAGATTATCATAGATGCCAAATCAATACCTTAATTTTTCTCATCTTTTAAATAATTAAATATAAGATAGTTGAAAGTAAAGTCTTTTACTTAAAATTTATGTTTCATATAATAAATCAATAAAACACTAGTAAGGTTAGATTTTGATGGACTCACATTATATTCTTACTTCCAAGTAAAAATATAAGTAGTTAATAAGAACTTAACAAGTATTATTTTTTATAATTTAGTTAAACCAACCATAAAAAAATGAAGTAGGAAAAAGATTGAATGAATAAGAAAAAATAAGTACGAATAATATTAAATAAGATTTTATTTTATTTTTTAATTTTAGTTCAATCTTAATATATTATTAGTAATTAATGGTAAATATTAATTTTTTGGTAATAATATTTAGTTATCATTATTTTTTATTTTTTAAAATTTTACAATTAAATTTATATTTTTTTAGAGGGGAAAATCTTCTATTTTGGTATTAATTTTGCTAAAAAAAATTTACATGTAAGGGAATTTGTTTTTTTTTTTTTTTTTTTTTTGGGAAAATTTTACAATTTCCTAACAAATTTGTACTCTAGACATGAAAAAAAAACACTAATAAATTCCTAAATTACTAATAAAATGGATCTCAACCCGCCAAGAGAAGAGAATTATATTTCAAAAACTGTAAAACAGATGAAGAACACGACTACATACAGTTTTAAAGTTACAAAGCAGTACACACCAACTGTATATCTAAATGAATTCATATTTGTGTTGGAAGAAAAAGATTCCCATGAAAGGAAAAGAGGAAAGCAAAAGAGCTGTGGACCCTTTGCTAAGCTTGATTGATGGAAATTGGAAACACAAAAGGAAGAAAAGAATAGGAAAATATGACCAGTGGTGAACCCTTACGTGGTTAGTACATCACATTTTTAAACCATTCAATCTTCCAACCACAATCTCACACATCGGATATTATAAATTATACACTGATTTCTCAGTCTTTTACTTGAGAAAAGAGAGGTAATCTTTCATTATTACTTTTCTCCTTATTCATCCGCAACTTTTCTGGGTTTTGTACACAACAAACATAAATCCAGAATTCTTCTCTCCACCTCTGCAACTCCAATCCATCACCTCTCTTATTACTTTGATTAATTTCTTCTTTGCTTTGAATTCAACCCCTGAATTTTGCCATGGATTTTGTGAGCCCAGTCTTGGATGTTGCCGCTCTCATCTGCAATTGCGTTGGCCATCGCGCAGTTAAAGTCCGTCGTCTCCCACAAAATCTCAACTCTTTGAGAAGTGCAATGGAGGAACTCAAGAACCTCTATGAAGATGTGAAGGAAAGGGTGGAACGTGAAGAGAGTCTTGAGAAGAAGCGTACACATGTTGTGGATGGGTGGATTCAGAGACCAGAAGCCATGGAAAAAGAAGTGAACGAATTACTGGCAAAATGTGATGAAGAAATCCAGAAGAAATGTCTCGGAACCTGTTGTCCCAGAAACTGTCGCGCCACCTACAAGCTTACGAAAATCGTACAGGAGAAGATGGATGCTGTGGCTGCACTACAAACCGAAGGAAATAATTTTCAAGAAGTGGCTGTCCTTTGCGTTGTTCTCAGGTGATTGAGATGCCATTGGAGAAGCCTGTAGGCTTAGATTCACCTTTTCATGAGGTCTGGAGATTGCTCCAAGACGAACAAGTGGGGACTATTGGAATTTACGGAATGGGGGGTGTGGGGAAAACCACCCTTTTGAAGAAAATCAATAACAAGTTCCTCACACCCAATAATAACTTTGATATTGTGATATGGGTTGTCATCTCCAAACCAACAAACTTGCGGAAGATCCAGGAAACACTTCTGAGTAGACTGTAGATTCCCGATGCCAGATGGAAAAATAGGAGTGAGGATGAGATGGCTGCAGAAATATACAGGGTCTTGAAAACCAAGAAATTTGTGCTCTTGTTAGGTGATATATGGGAGCCCTTTAATCTCTTGCAAGTGGGAATTCCTCCTTTGAGTGATCGAATTAAAAAGTCCAAGATAGTGTTCACAACACAATCTGCAGATGTGTGTGGCTATATGGAAGCACAGAAGAGCATTAAAGTGGAGTGCTTGGAAGAGGCGGAAGCCTTATCTCTGTTCCAGGCCAAGGTAGGAGAAGACACTTTAAATTCTCATCCAGATATACCAAAGCTGTCCGAAATCGTTGCCAAAGAATGCAAAGGCCTGCCGCTCGCCCTCGTTGTCATAGCCCGAGCAATGGCTTGGGCAAAAACACCAGAAGAATGGGAGAGAAAAATGCAAAGGTTGAGGGAATCTCCGGACAAGGTTCTAGGTATGGAGAATGATTTGTTTCGAGTATTAGCATTTAGTTGTGATAGCCTACCCGATGAAGTCATCAAATCGTGTTTCCTGTATTGCTCTTTACTTCCGGAGGATTATGAAATCCCTTCTCGACATCTTATAGGACTTTGGATCGGGGAGGGGTTTTTGGATGAATGTGACAGGATCCAAGGACAAGAAATTATTGAAAGCTTAAAAGATGCATGTGTATTGGAGAATGGCACACCTCCATTCAGAAGAAGAATATTTGAAGATGCATGATGTGATTCATGATATGGCTCTGTGGTTAGCTTGTGAAAAGGGGAAGAAGAAGAACAAATTCGTGGTAGAATATAGAGTTGAATTGATCAGAGCTCATGAAGTTAAAGAATGGAGAAACACACAAAGGATATCCTTGTGGGATAGTAGCATTGAAGAACTTAGGGAACCACCATATTTCCCAAATACTGAGACCTTTTTGGCTTCACATCAGTCTATTGAGTCATTTCCAAATGGATTCTTTACAAACATGCCTATCATAAGAGTTTTGGACTTGTCAAACAATAATCGACTCATGGAGTTACCTGCGGAGATTGGCAACTTAGTTACCTTGCAATATCTTAATTTGTCAAATACAAGTACAGAATACTTACCAGTGGAGCTCAAGAATTTGAAAAAATTGAGGTGTTTGATACTAAATTATATGTATTCACTCAAGTCACTTCCATCTCAAATGGTATTGAATCTTTCCTCTTTGCAATTGTTCAGCATGCAATTCTCACTGCCTGAGGGAGATCAGATAGCACTGTTAAAGGAGTTAGAGCAGTTGGAACACATCAATGATATCTCCATCTTCCTTACAAGAGTCTTGTCCACCAAAATATTATTCAACTCCCACAAGTTGCAAAGGTCCACAAGATGGCTAATGTTATGTGGCTACAAAGGTATGAACCTGGTCCAACTATCCCCTTGTGTATAGAATCTTGAGCTGAATTTTTGTCTTGAATTGGAAGATGTGGAAATCATTTTTGAAAAGGAAGTGGCCCCTTCAAAATTCCCATGGCAACAACACTTGAACCACCTTCATAGTGTCCATATATGTGAATATCGAAAATTGTTGAACTTGAATTGGCTTATTCATGCTTCAAAACTTCAATTTCTAAATGTTGAAGACTGTATAATGGAAAAAGTGATAGAAGATGAAAAGAGTGAAGTTTCAGAAATTGAACAAGATTCAAGTGTATTCTCAAGGCTCATATCTCTCACTTTATCTGGTCTGCCAAATCTAAGGAGTATATGTGGATGCCCCCTACCTTTTCCATCTTTAAGATATATCAGTGTGGTTTCCTGTCCAAATTTGAAGAAGCTGTCATTTGATTCCAACACTGGAATGAGCAAGAAATTAGAGAAAATCGAGGGAGAACAAAAATGGTGGGCTGGTTTGGAGTGGGAGGATCAAACCATTGTGCACAACCTCACTCCCATATTTTCCAACCCTTATACAAAGCTCATATCAAGGGCTTGAGCCCCCATTCGCCCCATTATAGGTAATTCCTTTTCTTTCCTTTTCTTTTATATATAATTGTATTTTAAATTTATCATATTATTAATATAGCCAAAGTCCAAATGTGCATTGTGATTATTTGAGTCGACCTCTCAAGATATTATTTTATTTTCTATTTGAAATATTATTTTTAACTTTTCAAGTATTTTAATTATATTTAGTTTCTCGCTCCACATACATACTTCATTAATATAATTAGATTGTTCAGCGCTTGGAACTCATGGAAAAATTCTTAGAGAAAAATGCAAAAATAGACACTATTTTATTCTCGCCCACTGTAAAGATTGTTTGGCAACCATTATTATTATTTTTTTCTTTCTCCCATGTCTCACTTTAATCATTTAATCTTCAGCTTGCGGGCCTCATTTCCACTGATCTCCTTATGCAGAGGCTCGACATATCATCCTCTTCACCATTAATTCAAACCACTCACTATAAGAAAAGAGAGATATCATCATGTAGTTTTAGTAAAAAAAAATATACAGCTACCCACTTGCTCCACTGGCGTCTAAAGGTGTTGGTACATGTGGAAAAATTTCCTAGGAAAACACAGTTGCAATAGTTGAAAAAATACATCACTTTTTAATTATATTTGATTTTTTTTATATTTTTGTAATGTAAAACCAAGCATTTTACCATAGTGATATGAATATATTATACCTATTATTTTACTATTTTAGCTAATCTATGCTTGATGCAAGGCTATTTTAAGATATGTGGGAAAGTGATTGGTCTTATCAAAAGAACAAATAAAAAAAATATTTTTTTTTATAGAATAATATATAAAGCATAACTTTTGTTATGGAATAAAAGAATTACAAGAAGAAGAAACGGAAATGCTCTTAAAGAATTATTTACAAGTTATAAAGAGATGTATATCAATATAAATGATTATTTACAAGTTTTCATAATATAATAAATTCTCATATTTTATTAACACTTATATCAGAATTAGGAAATACCCCTGGGGAAAACCCTAGTGAAGTAGAGGGCTATTTTCTCAAATTGTACCTCTTTAGGGATTATTTGTTCAATGTGTCTTTTAAGGGTTATTTGTTCAATTTGTACATCTTTACTACCTATTTATTTTAGTTGCACCTCTTCAAAAGTTATGAATTCCTCAATGTTGGACTGATTAGTTATTTTGTAGCCTTTTCAAAAGTATCAAGTTTTTTATGTGTTTTTTTTTCTTCTATTTTCCTTTTTCAATGAATTACATCATTTAAGCTAACAACTCCACCACCTAACTATGACTCCACATTCTCAAAGTCATTGTGATGTTTGAATTTAATGCAACTAGTTAAGCTAAGTAGGAATATTTCTACTACGTTAGAGGTATTTCGTAGTAAAAATAATATCTAGAACCAAATAGGACAAAGAAAAAACATATGGCCAAAGCAAGGATGGAGAATACTAACCCCTCACCCCTCAACTACACGACTTGCTCTTCTCAAGTTTTATCATTCCATGCATGGTTGATGGCCCCCTCATCGGACCCTTCCCTCTCTATTCTTCTTATCTGCTTCAACTTTCACAACCTTCTTTAGGGAAATAAGGGAGGTGTCATTTGGGAAATAGAGCTATATATTTTTCCACAGTTTTATGAAATCTATATCTCCCAATGCATCAATCACCTCTCACATTTTAATAGTAAATTAAATAAAAAAATTCTAGAAAGCTATAATATCAGAGAATGTGAGGAGGAATAAAACCAAAAGATGGAAAAAGGAGAAATCAACTAGAAAACTCTAGCAAAGAGAAAAAAAAATGGAGAAGTCATACTTGAAAAGCCTTCAAATCCTCTAATAACTCGAAACCCTAGCAATTCAAAACCCTAAAAAAACCCGATGGTAGAAAATGTGAGAGTAAAATCGTAATAAAATAAAATGACAATAATAAAAGGACAATGTGTGAATAAAAAAAATACCAAGTTGCATCCCACAATGAGTGATGACTAAGAAAAAAAAATGTTCATGTTTAAAGATTAATCTCACATTGGCATCGACAATGGTGAAAAAAGAAATGAGTTCAGCAATCAAGGATGAGTAGGAGAGAAATGGTAGGCAATTTACATATTGGTTTTATGGTAGCAACCAACTTGCATTCATTGGCCATATATGATAGCAATCAATTTTATCCCATTTTAATCCCAAAACTATAAGCTTGGCGAGAGCATTCCTACTGTTGTGGCTCAAATAATTGTGAGGTTATATATACTCTTTCATTGTGGATTTTGTTGGCCCCTCATAAAATTATGTGACCATATCTTGCTTTTCTTGTTGTGATTAATGCATGCAAGTCCTTTTTGTAATATAACTAAGGTTTTACATGCATTACACTATACCAGAAATGCATAGACCTTTTAAATATAAAAATTATGATAACTAAGATTATATTTAGTTCTTAGAAAGTACTAAAAATTGAAATAAAAATATTAACAAAAAAGGTGATGAAAAAATATTAAGCAAAAGAGTAGGAAAATGCTAAATGGTTATCCTCACCATTTTCCTTATATAAAGATGAGTAAAGTTTGAGGAAAGTGTATTTTTGTATTATTTTATTTTATTTCCTTCAATTTTTTAATGGACATTAAAATAGAGAATATTTTTATAAATTTTTTCCTTATAAAGTTTGAGGAAAATTATTAGTAATATCTCTATAAATATGTTAATTCATGAAAGGTAAAAGTTATGAGATGGAGATATGCTCGTAAAGACTAAATATATACAAGGTGGATAGAGATACGAGAAGAAGTGAGGGGCTCGTGATTCAAGGTGTAGATACAAGGAATGGGAAAATATGGGATGTTTTGGGAATTTAATAATTGTATCTGGTTTCTATCCTTTGTAATACTCTTTATGATATAGTGAAATGATTCTCTCTTATTCGTGGATATAGGCATGGTTGGTCAAACCATATTAAAACCTCATGTAGTTGTGTGGATTATTTTATTTTTGTGTTTTTCAACTAATATTGGTTTCATTAAAGCTTCCACTAGCACAAGGATTTGCAATATTCCCCAAGAGATGCCTCACTTTTGAACTCCACAAGTGATACCTCACACTTGGCAAATCCCAAGTAATATCTCACATTTAGATTTTCCTCTCAAGCAATACCCCATACTTGAGCTCACCTCACAAGGTTTACAAAAATGAATTTTTCAATACAATTTCCTAGTTTACAATTTTTTGCTCAATGAATACAAGGAAACTTGGATTGAGATATGCACTAAGAATGGAATGCAAGCTAAGCTTAATGCACTCAAAAGATTTTCATACGACTCAAAAGATGATTGAATAATAATTTGGAACTCTTCTTTTTTTTCAAAACAATAAGTTTGGAGCATTTAAATAGGAGTTCAAAATTCAAACTAGTCGTTAGGCATGGTTTGGGGTCAATAGGTCAACTAACCAATCAAAAAGTCTACTAGCAGTTGGGTGGCAGAAGGCACAAAAAGTGACTATTAGGTTACAAGAGTTCAATCAATCGGTTACCAATTCAATCAATCCTCAACCGATTGAGTGAATAGTCTTAATTGGTTGAGTGAATGATAACCAGTTGAGTCGGTTGAATAGTAATTAGTTGAGCCACTTTGGTCATACCCTAGTCAAACATACACAAAATGTAGAAAATCAATACACAAATGATCTTTAATGACCTAGATTATTTCAATATGAAAACTTAAGATTGAAAACCCTTTTAATGATGAAATATATGTCAAAATATTACTTTTTATCCTTGAAACAATCAATCTTACTTTTTATAAAAATGCTATAAGATGTAGAAATAAACTCCATAGTTTTTGTATCTTTACCATAAAATATTTAAGGGAACTTGGCTAGATAAACACCTTGTCATTTTGAGAACCTTTTTAACTATGAATAGTAGTAAACAAAGGTGGTTTTCATTTAAAATACTTTTCATCCAATTTATAAAAGAATAAATCAATTTAGACACTTACATAATTTTAGGTTTTTTAATAAAAATGTAATGCAATATGAACCTAACGTATCAATGACGTTACAAAGAGACTCTAGACATATGATTTTGATTGACCTTCTCTTTAAGGTCTTTTTTTCTTGATTTCCCTTTGTTTTCATTTATCTTTATGATTGTCACTTTAAAAATCTTTTTATCGAAAGACATTTAAGACAAACCATTAGTTTTAAGACTTGTTTTTTTTATGATCATCAAAACTAAGATGAACGAATAATATTGGTTTTACAACACCACAATCTTATTTTGAAAATACAATTTTGATTTAGAAATGAAATGAAATGTCTTTTAAAATGCAAAAATATAAAACTATACTTCAAAAATGTTGTTTCACTTGAAAATTAAAAGTACAAAATAAAAAGTCATGGCATCCACCTGGACAAAAGGGTCTAAATGGAACCCACAATCGATATTATTTGGCCAAATAAAACGCCACTTTGGCAGAAATTAAATTGAAAATATATATAGATATAAATATATTATGGAAGAAAAAGATTCCGACTGAGGGAAAGAGGAAATGAGAAAGTTACAGCTTGATTGAAGGAAACACAAAGAAAGAAAAGAAAGGAAAGTATCAACGTGGAGCCTTATATTTATCTTTATATTTGTAAGATTGCCACTAAAGAGAAAAAGGAAATGAGAAAAGCTTACTGAGCTTGATTCATGGAAACACAAAGGGAGAAAAAAGGAAAACGTCAAAAGTGGTGGAGCCTTATATTAATCATTATAGAGCTTGATAGTCTCTGTATAAGACAATATATATCTATATATATATATATATATATATATATTAAAAGATTCCCATTGAAGAGAAAAAGGAAATGAGAAAAGCTTATTGAGCTTGATTGATGGAAACACAGGAAGAAAAAAGGAAAATATTAATCTTTATAGTGCTTGACAGTCCGTATAGAAGACAATGATATTATTGGCCGGCATTATATATTCAATATATGAATTTTTTATAACATTCAATGTCTCACCCATTGGATATATACACTGATTTCTCAGTCTTCTAATTGAAAAAAGAGATGATATTTCATTATGATTTTTTGTCTTCAATAACTTAAATATGAACTCATTTTGATGAATCTTGAATTTGAAATTTTCAATATGAAGTTTATTGTAGGTGTTTTGACTATTTCATCTAAAGACCAATTAATGAAGATTAGTCAAATACTATTTGTCCTAAAAACTATTATTTGAATAACCTATCTTCCGATTTAAGAGTAGCATCATTACACCCAACAAAGTTTATATCTTATATATATATATGTAGAGAGAGAAAGAGACTTTTGTTTTAATAAAAATTCTAATTTATTCACTGGCTATATTAAAAAAAGAAAAATTCAACATAAAGTGCTGGTGTAATATGAGAAAAAAAAACAAACAAAAAAGAAACCCATATATGGTTATATAATTCTCTTCCTTCCCCTCAATACCTATATCATGAATGATGATTTTTTCTCCATCAGTCCAAATCTCCCTTGTATTTCATAACTTTTTTCTCTTGTAGTAGAAATATTTCAACTATATCTTTTAATTTTACCAAAAAAAAAAACTATTTTTTCATCAAATTGACAGTATATAAGTTATTTATATATATATTTAACACATGTCATCAGTTTACCATTTTGTTGGATTTTTAGTTAAGTTATTCATTTCCACAAAAATTGATAAGTCATATTTAATAAATTTTTTAATAATTTGTAAAATTTATGGATTTAATCAATTAATCATATAAGCTTTATGTCATCCACCACAATCCACACATTTTGCTTTTGACAATATTTGATCTTGACTAATTTTGTAATTCCAAACAATGATTGGTTTTCAAAATATTCAAGGGAAAATGCAATACAAGAAAATAGAAAGACAAAATAGAAGAAATTAAAATATTTAAATTCAATAAATTATTTTTTATCATATTTTAAACCTATTTTATATATTTCAAATATGTTATATAAAGATAAAATAATTTTAAAATATATAAATTTTTAAGTAATTTTAATTATATTTGATATTTTTTTTTTTAATATAAAACCAAACATTTTTTCCTTAACTATTTAGTGTTTAATACAAGGCTGTTTTTCAATCTTGAAAGACGTGAGAAAATTAAAAGAACAAGAAATAAAGAAAAATAAGCATAATATATAAAACATAACTATCATATTCATTTCTATCCATAGAAAATTGCAAAGTATAAACGGTCTTAGCATTTAATTGGAAGTTTCTTCTATCACACTCATCTCATTTTTACTTGGGTTTTGGAACCAGACTCCATCAACTAGTTTTGAAGGAAAATTTGGGTCATCTTCAATGACATCCCATACGTCTAAATTGATTGATTGTAAAAACCAAGTCATTTTAGTTTTCTAATAGGGATAATTGGTTCCCGTAAAAAATAGAGGTTTATTGGTTGCAAAACTTTTAATGTGAGATGAGCTTGATGGATTTACCATTTCTTCTTAGACAATTAAGTCCTAAACAAGAGGCTTAACTCTATACCAATTGAGAAAATAAAGGCTAACCTTAATAGAAAAACACCCAAGAGGGGGAAGGGGGGTGAATTGGAGTTTAAAAAAAATAAATTCAAACACAATAAATTTAAGCACAAGAAGTACAAATATAAAGAATAAGATTAGAGAAAGCAAACTCAAATTTTATAGTGGTTCAGCACTTCCTTACCTACATCCACTCTCCTCAAGCTCCTAATCGAGTGAGGGTTCCACTGAACTTGAAATTTCAATCAAGCATCTAATCACTTTTACACTTGAATTCCGACTCCAATGGATTCCTACATAATCTCTTCAAGTCTTTACTCAATTGAAGATTTTAATACTCAAATAATAAGTTTGAATCTCTCAACCTAGCTCAACAATGACTCAAATACAACTCAAGGTCAGGACGAATCACAAAGGTGCACTAAAAAATATGCAAATAAAAATTTAATGCATCAAGAAAAGAATGAGAGCTTTTAGGGAAATAATAAGTAGGTAAACAAATAAATGCAGGTGGTCTCTTCTTCATAAATAAAGTGATAGCTATCCAATTAACTTATTGGCAGCTAGAGTTGACAAGTCAATTACTTGTTGATAATTTATTTCAGAAAAGGCTATAAAGAGAGGACTTTCTTTCTCATGATCTTCTACTGATACGAAAGGAGAAGAGAAACCAATATGAATAGATGAAAGGCTTGACAATGGATCTCACCCTACCAACATAAATGAGAGTGAAGTGCATTTTACTTATTTTTGGGGGTAAAATAGTCCTCTTATCCAAACAAATATCATATTGGAGCACCCTCTCAAATTTACATGTTCAAAGAAGGGTACATATCAGATGTGGTGGGGCCTCAAATTAATCTTTACAGAACTTGACAGTCTGTCTAGAGGACACTGACAGTGTCGGCATTATGAATTCAGCACTTTATACCATTCAATCTTCCAACCAAATCTCACCCATTGGACATTATAATTATTGATCACACACTGATTTCTTAGTCTTTACTTGAAAAAAGAGAGGTGATATTTCATTACGACTTTTCTCCTTACTTATCTTCTACTTTTCTTGGCTTTGAATCCCAATCCTTGTTTTCTCCATGGATTGTGTGAGACCCATCCTGGATGTCGCCAATCGCTTATGGGATAGCGCTGCTAAGCGTCCTGTTTACATCCGTCATCTCCCACAAAATCTCAACTCTTTGAGAACTGAAATGGAGGAACTCAAGAACCTGTACGAAGATGTGAAGGAAAGGGTGGAACGTGAAGAGGAACGTCAGAAGAAGCGTCTTCGTGTAGTTGATGACTGGCTTCGCGGAGTAGAAGCCATGGAAAAAGAAGTGGAGGAAATATTGGCGAAAGGAGATGAAGAAATCCAGAAGAAATGTCTCGGAACCTGTTGTCCTAAAAACTGTGGCGCTAGCTACAATCTTGGCAAGATGGTACTTGAAAAGATGGGTGCTGTGACGGTCAAGAAGACGGAGGGCTCAAATTTCAGTGTAGTTGCTGAACCTTTGCCTAGTCCTCCCGTGATGGAGAGGCAGCTTGAAAAGACTGTGGGCCAAGATTTGTTGTTTGGGAAGGTCTGGAAATGGCTCCAAGATGGTGGAGAGCAGGTAAGCAGTATCGGATTATATGGAATGGGGGGTGTGGGCAAAACCACCCTCTTGACCAGGATCAACAATGAGCTCCTCAAAACCAGGCTTGAATTTGATGCAGTGATTTGGGTGACTGTGTCCAGACCAGCCAATGTGGAAAAGGTTCAGCGAGTTCTTTTCAATAAAGTGGAGATTCCCCAAGATAAATGGGAAGGTAGGAGTGAGGATGAAAGGGCAGAAGAAATATTCAATGTCCTGAAGAAAAAGAAATTTGTGCTCTTGTTAGATGACATATGGGAGCGGCTGGATCTATCCAAAGTTGGTATTCCTCCTCTGAATCCTCAAGATAAGTTGAAGATGGTACTTACAACGCGATCTAAAGATGTGTGCCAAGATATGGAAGTTACAGAGAGCATTGAAGTGAATTGTCTCCCATGGGAGGATGCTTTTGCTCTGTTTCAGACCAAGGTGGGAGCAGACACCATAAATTCTCATCCAGATATACCAAAGCTGGCGGAGATGGTTGCCAAAGAGTGTTGCGGCTTACCACTTGCCCTCATCACCATAGGGCGAGCAATGGCGGGAACAAAAACACCCGAAGAATGGGAGAAAAAAATACAAATGTTGAAGAATTATCCAGCAAAGTTTCCAGGTATGGAGAATTGTCTGTTTTCACGCTTGGCATTCAGTTATGATAGCCTACCCGATGAAACCATCAAATCGTGTTTCCTATATTGCTCTTTATTTCCGGAGGATTATGAAATCTCTCATCGAAATATTATACAACTTTGGATTGGGGAGGGTTTTCTGGATGAATATGACAACATACAAAAAGCAAGAAATCAAGGAGAAGAAGTTATTAAAAGTTTACAGCTTGCATGTCTATTGGAGAATGGCATATCTCCATTAGATGAAAAAGACGAATATTTGAAGATGCATGATGTTATTCGTGATATGGCATTGTGGTTGGCTCGCGAAAATGGGAAGAAGAAGAACAAATTTGTGGTAAAAGATGGAGTTGAATCGATTAGAGCTCAGGAAGTTGAAAAATGGAAAGAGACACAGAGGATATCATTATGGAATACCGAGATTGAAGAACATAGAAAACCACCATATTTCCCTAATATTGAGACCTTTTTGGCATCAAGTGTGTTTATTGAGTCATTTTCAAATAGATTCTTTACAAACATGCCTATTATAAGAGTTTTGGACTTGTCAAACAATTTTAAACTTATGAAGTTACCTGTGGAGATTAGAAACTTAGTTACCTTGCAATATCTTAATTTGTCATGTACAAGTATTGAATACTTACCTGTGGAGCTCAAGAACTTGAAAAATTTAAGGTGCTTGATATTGAATGATATGTATTTTCTTGAGTCACTTCCATCTCAAATGGTATCGAGTCTTTCCTCTTTGCAATTGTTCAGTATGTATAGCACGGAAGGGTCAGCCTTTAAGGGATATGATGAAAGAAGGTTATTAGAAGAGTTAGAGCAGTTGGAACACATTGATGATATATCCATCGACCTTACAAGTGTATCATCCATCCAAACATTATTTAACTCCCACAAGTTGCAAAGATCCACAAGATGGCTACAATTAGTTTGTGAGCGTATGAACCTAGTCCAACTATCCCTTTATATAGAGACCCTCCATATTAAAAATTGTTTTGAATTGCAAGATGTGAAAATCAATTTTGAAAAGGAAGTGGTGGTCTACTCAAAATTCCCAAGGCACCAATGCTTGAACAACCTTTGTGATGTCAAAATATTTCGATGTCATAAATTGTTGAATTTGACATGGCTTATTTGTGCTCCAAGCCTTCAATTTCTAAGTGTTGAATTCTGTGAATCAATGGAAAAAGTGATAGATGATGAAAGGAGTGAAGTTTTAGAAATTGAAGTAGATCATTTGGGTGTATTCTCGAGACTCATATCTCTCACTTTAACATGGCTACCAAAGCTAAGAAGTATATATGGACGTGCCTTACCTTTTCCATCTTTAAGATACATCCGTGTGCTTCAATGTCCAAGTTTGAGGAAGCTGCCATTTGATTCCAACACTGGAATAAGCAAGAAATTAGAGCAAATCCGTGGACAAAAAGAATGGTGGGATGGTTTGGATTGGGAGGATCAAGCGATTATGCACAACCTCACTCCATATTTTCAACCCACACAAATTCAAGACGAGATTTGAGCTCCTATGGCATTCGTCTTATTACGGGTAAAATCCTTTTTTCTTCCTTTTTTTATATATATAATTGTATTTAAAAATTTTAATGTTATAAACATGGCCAGGTCCAAATGTGCATTGTGATTGTTTGAGTCGACCTCTGAAGATATTATTTTGTTTCTATTTGAAATATTATGTTAACTTTTCATGTATTTTGATTATATTTAATTTCTTTCTAGTTTCTCACTCTACATACTTCATTAGATTGTTTGGGACTTGGGAGTCCTGAAGCCATGAGATTATGCACAACCACTAGGTAAAATTCTTATAGAAAAATGCAAAATTAGATGTTATTTGTAAAGATTTTTTGGCAACATCATCAATTATTTCTCTCCAACCTCCTTTTCCAGGAAACTATCCCTTAATCTCCACGAAATTCAACAACCAAAATGCAAAAGCTCAAAGGAAGACACAACAATCTTCTCCAATCCCCACATGCCTCGATTAGTGCATCGCTGGATCATGACCAGCCATTTTCTTCTTTTCCACTGCACATGAGCTTCCATGTCTACAAACTTGCACTCCAAGCTCTGATTATCTTGTCAAAGCTTTTTTTTTTTTTTTACTTTCATTAGTCTCTTGTCAGCCTGTGCTATAAACTTGAAGATGATGATAAATATGGATTCAACGTTTTTGTATTGAAAGAAAGCTCGAATTGGTAGTTTTTCACTTTTTCGATCCCTTTCCCTTTTTGTGGTTTTGTAGGTGCTCTGTTTGAGATTTTGGTTGATTTCATAAAAGTAGAAGATGATAAACTGCTTATTTGTTGAGAAAATTAATGTAAAGAAAAAGAAAATAAATTAAAATTTTTAAATCATAGAACTATGAAATTGATTGAATGGGGCCATGTGTATAAGTTGCTCTAGTGCACAAGACTATTCTGTCTCTAATTTGAAAGGATTGTCAAAAGTAGAAGTTGATCCAGAAATGATTTTGGCTTAAGCACCATACCCCGTGATACCATTGAAGATATATGAAAGTTTTGATCCAAAATCCTAAGCCCAACCTTCAAAATTGTAGGCTTCTTGGCAAGATTTCCAACCTCTGTGCAGGAAGATTTGAACCCGTGTTTGGTCCCAACATAAAGAAACAACAACAAAAAAAAAAAAGTGCTCCCATGGGTACGTCCCGAGAAGTAGCTTAGATTGTTTTTCTCTTTGGCTATAAATAGGTTTTGGCATGTAATAATACAATCTCATGCAGGTTGAAGATGGAATGGATTTCACATTCATTATGATCATATACCTTCATAAGAAGAGATTAACCTTTCACATGCTATTCATATAATTACTTTTTTACTTTTTTATTTTTATTTTTATCATTTCATGTCATGAGTAATGAAAAAAACTTTCTTCTTAAATTAATTATTTACACAATTATGTAATTAACATAGATTAAGAGATAAGGAAGCAAAGACAATATCCAAAATCAGGTCTTTTTCCAAGGTTGACGGATGAAAATAGAGAAAGATAGAGTATGAAAGCAATGGTATAGCTTAAAAACACTTTCTCATTAAAACTTTGATGGTAAAAAGTAGTTAAATTTAAATTAAAAATATTTTTAAAATACATTTAATGAATTTGTAGCCTTTTTATTATTTTAAATTCAATATTTATTTTTCTCTTTATTATTTGACTAAAAGTATAGGTTGGAAAATTATTAAAATCCATGGGAGAAAAAAAAATAGCGAAAAGGCTTGACTCTTAGGAAACTAATGGGAGTATTTTCATAAATCCAAGAGAGCATTGGGGGAGAGAAGGTGAAAATTTAGAGGATTTTGCTGTAGAGTTGAAAGGAAAAGAGTTTAAGGAGCTAAAATAGGGAAAAAGCATCAACTGGAAATCAAGACAAGAACTTTGTTCTCTGCTTCATTCATTGGGATGTTCCTCTTTTCACTTCATCATGCCTTTAATTTTATTTTATTTTTTCATAAGCATTATTTGTGAGGTTGTTGGGATGAGTTTCTTTAATGCAAAATCACAAAAGGAAAGAAGAATGAATGGAATCAATTTGGATATATATTTTTATATGTTATTTCAAACTCAGTCTTTTTTTTTTTTATGTATTTTAAATCTTTTATATAAAGATGAAATAATTTTAAAAGACATCACTTTTAACTAATTTTAATTATATTTTTTTATATTTTTTAATGTAAAACCAAACATAAACTATAAGTTTATACCATAGTGATATAAATATATTATACCTATTATTTTACTATTTAGCTAATTTATGCTTGATGCAAGGCCATTTTAAGATATGTGGGAAAATTAAAGGTTAAGGAATAAATAAATAAAAAAGAAAATTAGGTGTAACATACAAAAAAAAAAAATAAGTTTTGTTATATAATAGAAGAATTACAAGAAGAAGAAATTGAAATTCTCTTATAGAATTAAATATCCTCTCAATATTAAGTCTTCCTTTTTATAGAGAGTTATGAAGAGATTTACATCAATATAGATGATCATTCATAAGTTTCCATATTCTCATATTTTATTAACACTCCATCTTGGATGATCATAAAAATATATCTCAGAACTACAAAACACCCATTAAGAAAAACCCTAGTGAAGTAAAGGGCTATTTGTTCAAATTGTATCTCTTTAGAGGCTATTTCTATATGTGTCTTTCAGGGTTATTTATTCAATTTGTACATCCTTAGTAGCTATTTGTTTCAGTTGTACCTCTCCAAAAGTAATTAGTTTCTCAATTTTGAACTGATTAGTCATTTGTAGCCTTTTCAAAATTATCAAGTTTTTTTATGTGTTTTTAAGCTAATAAGTACTCTACTACACTTCAAGTGCACCTTAGTTCATTTGTTGTTATAATAGCTACTTATCTTACCTATCACTCCACATTCTCATAGTCATTGTAATGTTTGAATTCAACACAACTAGTTAAGCTAGGTACAAATATTTTTACTATGTTAGAAGTAATTCATAGTAAAAAAAAATATCTAGAACCAAATAGGAGAAAGAAAAAACATAAGGCCAAAGTAAGTATAGAGAATACTAACCCCTCACCCCTCAAATACACAACCCACTCTTCTCAAGTTTTCTCATTCTATACATGGTTGATGGTCCCTCCTTCTCCCCTCCATTCCCTATACTTCTTATCTACTTCAACTTTCACCTCATCTTTTTGGCAAACAAAGGAGTTTTTGTTTGGGAAATAGAGTCATATACTTTTCCACAATTTTATGAAATCTAGATTTCCCTATGCATCAATCACCTCTCACATTTTAATATAAAATTTAAAAAAAAAATTTAGAAAGCTAGAAAATCACAAAACATGAAGAGAAATAAAACCCAAAAATGGAAAAAGGAGAAATCAACTAGAAAACCCTAGAAAGGAGAAAAAAGATGGAGAAGTCATGCTTGAAAAGCCTTCAAATCTTGTGATAACTCGAAACCTAGCAATTCAAAACCCTAGAAAATTAGACAGTAGAAAATGAGAGAGTGAAATCATAATAAAATAAAATGACAATAATGAGAGGGCAATGTGTGAATAAAAAAACATCAAGTTACGTCCCACAATGAGTGATCATTGAGAAAAAAAAAATTCATGATTAAAGATTAATCTCACATTGGACTAGCAATGATGAAAGAAGAAATGAGTTTAGCAATCAAGGGTGAGCAAAAGAGAAATGGTAGGGAATTTATATATTGGTTTTATTGTAGCGACCAACTTGCATTCATTGGGCCATATATTATAGCGACCAATTTTGTCCCTCAACAATAGGAGGTTTTATGGTTGTATCCGATTAATCCTAGAACTATAAGCTTGGTGGGAGAATTCCTACTATTGTGGCTCAAATAGTAGTAAGGTTATATATACTCTTTCATTGTGAATTTTGTTGACCCCTCTTATAAAAACTATGTGACCATATCTCACTTTTCTTCTTGTGATATTAATGCATACAAATCCCTTTTGTAATACAACTAAGGTTTTGCATACATGACACGCTATACCAAAAATGGTAGACCTTTTAAATATAAAAATTATGATAATTAAGATCATATTTAGTTCTTAAAAAGTACTAAAAAAATGAAATAAAAATATTAAGAAAAAAGGCGATGAAAAAATATATATTAAGCAAAAGAGTTGGAAAATGCTAAATGGTTGTCCTCATCATTTTCCTTATATAAAGGTGAGTAAAGTGTATTTCTAAATAACTT
Organism: Vitis riparia; assembly: GCF_004353265.1. NCBI lineage: Eukaryota > Viridiplantae > Streptophyta > Magnoliopsida > Vitales > Vitaceae > Vitis > Vitis riparia. Next base: position 23,888 of record NW_023269785.1, on the reverse strand, counting down.
AATTTTATTTCCTTCAATTTTTTAATGGACATCAAAATAGAGAATATTTTTATAAATTTTTTTCCTTATAATTTTCTCACTATTTTCTTTCCTCTAAAAAAAATCATGAACCACATATAACCTAAAGAAAATAATTATAAATGTACAAACAAGTACATAAGAGAAGACTTCTTAGCTAGAGAATTCTCTATCATAAATATATATCCAAGTTAACCATTTTTAAGTGCTCAAATAAACCTATATACAAATATACAAATGAACTTTCATTCTTCTTGGACTTTCATTGTTTTTGGAGTTAATTACTATTATCATAACAAAATATAGTAAAAAAGAAATATGATTTTTAGGCCACTATTAGATGTCCTTAAAATAAAAAATTATTTTAAACTATGCATATGGATATTATTGTCAACTTATTTCTTTTTCATTCTCATTTTTATTGTTACTTAACATTGAAATATAAATAAATAATCATTCCAACCTTACATTTCTAAGTCCATCATGTCAAAGTTGAAGTCATCCCATCTCGTTTAGAAGACAAAAGGGGGAGTTTCCCTATGCTATAAAAGGTCTCCACCCCTTACTATTCAATAAAAGAAAAAAAAAAAAAAAAAAAGGGGCTTTCTTTCATCATTTTGTAAGATTTTATATTCTCTCATCTTAATTGAGAGAGAGGTTACAATTTTATCTTTATATTAGTCTCTCTTTTTTTCTTGTAATTAGATATTTGGTTATAATCAACAATTTGAATATCCTCGTTTTTCAAATAAAAAAAAGTCAAATTTTCAATAAATAAAAAGTACTTCTCCAAAAATAAATAAACAAAATTTTGTTTATGTATATCATAAAAATAAATAAACAAAATATATTATACCTATTATTTTACTATTTAGTTGATCTATGCTTGATGCAAGGCTATTTTAAGATATGTGGGAAAATTAAAGGTTAAGGAATAAAAAAAAAAAAGAAAAAAAAGAAAATTAGGTGTAATATATAAATAAATAAATAAATAACTTTTGGTATAGAATGGAAGAATTACAAGAAGAAAAAACTAAAATGCTCTTAGAGAATTAATATCCTTTCAATATTAGGTCTTCCTTTTTATAGAGAGTTATGAAGAGATTTACATCAACATAGGTGATTATTCTTAAGTTTCCATAATACGACAAATTCTCATATTTTATTAACACTTTCTCTTGGATGGTCATAAAAATATATTTTGGAACTATAAAACACTCATTGAAAAAAACCTTAGTGAAGTAAAGGGCTATTTGTTCAAATTGTACCTCCTTAAGGGTTATTTTAATGTGTCTTTTAGGGGTTATTAATTCAATTTGTAGATCTTTAGTAGCTATTTGTTTCAATTGTACCTCTCCAAAAGCAATGAGTTCCTCGATTTTGAATTGATTAGTCATTTTGTAGCCTTTTCAAAATTATCAAGTTTTTCATGTGTTTTTTTCTAGTGTTTTCCTTTTTCAATGAATTATATCATTTGAGCTGACAAGTCTACCACGTTTCAAGCACACCATAGGTTTATTTGTTGTTATAATAGCTACTTATCTCACCTATCATTCCACATTCTCATCGTCATTGTAATGTTTGAATTCAACATGTAATTCATGGTAAAAAAAAATTTCTAGAACCAAATAGGACAAAGAAAAAACATATGGACAAAGTAAGCCTAGAGAATACTAACCCCTCGCCCCTCAAATACACAACCCACTCTTCTCAAGTTTTCTCATTCTATACATGGTTGATGGCCCCCTCCTCCTCCCCTCCTTTCCCTATACTTCTTATCTACTTCAACTTTCACCTCATCTTTTTGGCAATTAACAAAGGAGTTTTTGTTTGGGAAATAGAGTTATATACTTTTTCACAATTTTATGAAATCTAGATCTCCTTATGCATCAATCACCTCTCACATTTTAATATAAAATTTTTTTTTAAAATATAGAAAGCTAGAAAATCACAAAACGTGAAGAGAAATAAAACCCAAAAATGGAAAAAGGAGAAATCAACTAGAAAACCCTAGAAAAAAGAAAAAAAAAAAAAGATGGAGAAGTCATGCTTGAAAAGCCTTCAAATCTTGTGATAACTCAGAAACCTAGCAAGTCAAAACCCTAGAAAATTAGACAGTAGAAAATGAGAGAGTGAAATCATAATAAAATAAAATGACAATAGTGAGAGGGGAATGTGTGAATAAAAAAACATCAAGCTACGTCCCCATGATGAGTGATCATTGAGCAAAAAACAAAGTTCATGATTAAAGATTAATCTCACATTGGACTAGCAAAGATGAAGAAGAAATGAGTTCAGCAATCAAGGGTGAGCAAAAGAGAAATGGTAGGCAATTTATATATTGGTTTTATTGTAGCGACCAACTTGCATTCATTGGGCCATATATTATAGCGACCAATTTTATCCCCTAACAATAGAAGGTTTTATGGTTGTATCTAATTAATCCTGGAACTATAAGCTTGGTGGGAGAACTCCTACTATTGTGGCTCAAATAGTAGTAAGGTTATATATACTCTTCCATTGTGAATTTTGTTGACCCCTCTTAAAAAAACTATGCGACCATATCTCACTTTTCTTGTTGTGATATTAATGCATACAAATCCTTTTTGTAATACAACTAAGGTTTTGCATAGATGACACTATACCATAAATGCATATACCTTTTAAATATAAAAATTATGATAATTAAGATCATATTTAGTTCTTAAAAAGTACTAAAAAAGGAAATAAAAATATTAAGAAAAAAGGCAATGAAAAAATATATATTAGGCAAAAGAGTTGGAAAATGCTATCATCATTTTCCTTATATAAAGGTGAGTAAAGTGTATTTCTAAATAATCTAACTTTATTTCCTTCAATTTTTTAATGGACATCAAAATAGAGAATATTTTTATAAATTTTTTTCCTGATAATTTTCTCACTATTTTCTTTCCTCTAAAAAAAATAATTATAAATGTACAAACAAGTACATAAGAGCAAGGATGAAAATATCGGTAATCACGGATATATCAGTACTTCGATTTTATGAATATATCGGATATATCGGGGATATATCGGATATATCGGCGAATATTTGGAAAAAAATATTGATAAACCTAAAATTGATCAAAATTTATAAAAATATAAGAAAAACTTCATAAAAAATGTAATTAGAAGTATAATGATATTTTTAAATTGTTTTATTAAATAATTTGATATATGTATAATATGATTTATCATATTTGATAATAATATTATATGTGTTAATAAAAAAAACTATAAATTTCATAAGTATATATTTATTATTAAATTATATCAAATATTATTCATAATAATATTTGTGATATTTGATTATAATATGTCTGATTTTAAAATATATTTAATATTAAAATTATAATTAATTTAATTTAATTGTATTAAATGATATAAAATAAATGATGGTATATGTATAATTTTTAATACTTAATTAATATATTAATAATATTAAAAACACTATGAAGAAAATTATCATGATAATTTTTATATTTTTGGTATTCAAATAGATGAAAAAAATTTATTTAATTATAAAATAATTATAATTAATTTGTTCTTTAAAACATTTTTTTAAAATTATGTTTATATGATGAATTTGACTTTATATATATTTGGTGCACTTTATATATCAAGGGGCCAACTTGCCCCAGCGATCAGCTTGCTGCCAACCAAAGGGCGGCGGAAATCCTAAGGCATTTTTAAAAGTTTGACCGCTGATCCTCATTTGACCGCCCAAATTATCGTGATATATTGAAGATAAAATGATAAAATGCCAATAAGTCACGAGAAAAAGGTGAAATTCACGATAAATTGATAAAATATCGTGGAACCGATATTTCTCTAAGATATATCGTGTCGAGATGCTCCGATACACGATATTTCACCGAAATATCACGACATTATATCGCCGAAATATCGCGACATTTTCCTCCCTGCATAAGAGAAGACTTCTTAGTTAGAGAATTCTCTATCATAAAAATATATCCAAATTAACCATTTTTAGGTGCTCAAATAAACCTATATACAAATATACAAATGAACTTACATTGTTTTTGGAGTTAATTACTATTATCATAACAAAATATAGCAAAAAAGAAATATGATTTTAAACCACTATTAGATGTCCTAAAAATAAAAAATTATTTTAAACTATGCGTATGAATATTATTGTCAACTTATTTTTTTATTCTCATTTTTATTGTTACTTAACATTGAAATATTAATAAATAATTATTCCAACCTTACATTTCTAAGTGTATCGTGTCAAAGTTGAAGTCATCCCATCTCGTTTAGAAGACAAAAGGGGGGAGGAGTTTTCCTATGCTATAAAAGGAGGTCTCCACCCCTTACTATTCATTAAAAAAAAGATTTCTTTCATCATTTTGTAAGATTTTATATTCTTTCATCTTAATTGAGAGAGAGGTTGCAATTTTATCTTTATATTAATCTCTCTTTTTTTCTTGTAATTAGATATTTGGTTAAAATCAATGTAGGGCCAGCGAAAGCTTTGATGTCAGCAATGTTAGTTCAAGAACGGTACACGAGGTTTTAACGTGGTTCGGCCAACCATGCCTACGTCCACGGATGAGAGAGAATGATTCCACTATACAATAAAGAATATTACAGAGGACAGAACCAAATATAACTATTGGGTTCCCAAAACATCACATGTTTCCCCACTCCTTGTATCCATACCCTACTACGAGCCCTCTCGCTCCACAAAGTACCTCCCGTTCTTCCTCATATCTCTATCCACCTCGTATAGTCTCTACAGCTCCATCTCCATCTCATAACTTTTTCCCCTCATGACCTAGAATATTTATAGAGATATTTCCAACAACTTTCCTTATTCTATAAGGAAGTCTAATATTACAATAATATATCAACCTAGAAATATTATATATAATATTCTTTACAAAAAAAAAAATATATATATATATATATATATATACTAATTAGGAATTTGGGACACTTCCTAACAATCAACAATTTAAATATCCTCATTTTTCAAATAAATAAAAATCAAATTTTCAATAAATAAAAATCAAATTTTCAATAAATAAAAATTACTTCTCCAAAAATAAATAAACAAAATTTTGTTTATGTATATCATAAAAAAAAAAAAATCAAAAACCAATTAATTCTCCTCTGGTCATGTACCCATGTTTGATAATCCAAAACTTGGAATGGGATTACGGAAAAATCCCTAAATTCCTAATAAATTCGTGTTCGGAATGATGAAAGAAACCTAAAAAATTCCTAAATAATTACTAATAAAATTGATCTCAACCTATCAAGAAAAAAGAATTATATTTCTAAACAGTAGAACGGATGAAGAATTATCTGCACTGCTACTTACAGTTTTAAAGTTACAAGCCAGTACACACAAACTTCATATGTAAATGAATTCATATTTGTGTTGGAAGAAAAGGATTCCCGTTAAAGGAAAAGAGAGCTTGACAGTCTGTATGGAAGACAATGTCACTATTACTTTACTCTTTATTCATTATCATCTTTTCTGGGTTTTGAACACAAAAACATAAACCCAATATTCTTCTCTTCACCTCTCCAACTCCTGTCCATCACCTGTTTCACTAATTTGAGTTGTTGAGGATATCAAAATATTCTCTCACAAAAAATTAACGAAAGTAAAAAATAAAAATTAATTACAAATGAACAAGTAAATATTCTTTTTGTAAAATATTAGTAATATTTATTATTTAGAACATTATATTTATAAAAATAAAAAATAAAAAAAGCACTCTTCATATAGGTCACGAGTCATGAATGATGCCCAACATTTAATAATGACTAAAAGACACAAATGATATATGATGCGAATGAATGTCTTGAAAAATGTTACCAAAGAATCTACACTTTCGGTGTTTTACTTCTTTTCTTCCTTTATGAAACACCAAACTTTGTAAGGGGTACACAATGACTTTGCTAATTTTGTTTAGAATTTTTACTTTTTCCATAACCCAAACGTGAACTCATTTTGAATTTTGGATATTTAATTTGAGCATATCTTTACTTCTTTTATTTCTTTATGAACTACCAAACTTTGTAAAGGGTCCACAATGTCTTTGCTCATCTTTTTAGAATTTTTTTTCTTCCATAACCCAAATGTGAACTCATTTTGAATTTTGGATGCATAATTTGAGTATATCTTTACTTCTTTTCTTCGTTTATGAACCACCAAAATTTATAATGGGTACACAATGTCTTTGCTCATTTTTTTTTTAAAAAAAAAATTCTTCCATAACCAAAATTTGAACTCATTTTGAATTTTGGATATGTAATTTGAGTATATCTTACTTATTTTCTTCCTTTATGAACCACCAAACTTTGTAAAGAGTCCACAATGCCTTTGGTCATTTTTTTTCTTCCACAACCCAAATATGAACTCATTTCGATTTTGGATATGTAATTTGAGTGTATATATATTTGTTATGTTAAAAAAAAAAATCAATATCAAGTACATATTAGTGTAATAACATACAGACAAAAGTAAATGTAAACATAAAAAAAGTGAGTTCAACTAATTATATTTATATCCGTGAATAAAAGAGAATTAATCATTAATACTAGTAAAAAAAAATTATAAACGAAAGAGAAAACATACATAATTAACCTTTAAAAAGAGTTTTTCTAATATAAGATAATTTAGTCATCAAGCAGGGTTGCAAATAAAATATACCGATAGACAAAATAACGATTTTGTTGGGATAGTAAGAGGTTCAAACTGGAACTTGAGTTAAGGAAAAATTTGGTATTTAATTAGTTGTGCATTTGATTTTTTTTTTTTTTCTTTATTTGTTTTCCTAACTGAGAAATGGGAATTCTAGCATGGTGGACTTATTGAGTTTAAGTGATTTATTTGCATGACTTCTCTCTCTATTAGTTTGTCACTTTCCTCTTATGTTCTTGATTGTTATTATAGCAGGTTAAAATGTCTACCCTAATCCACAATAGTCAAGGTAGGTTATAATGAGCAATTTGAATGTATTGGTTTCTCAAATAAATAAAAATTATTTTCTCAAAAATAAATACACAAATTTTGTTTATTTATATTATCAAAAATTCAAAAACCAATGAATTCACAAACTTGGAATGGGATTACAAAAAAATTCCTAAATTCCTAATAAATTCGTATTCGGAATGATGAAAGAAACCTACTAAATTCCTAAATTACTAATAAAATGGATCTCAACCTACCAAGAGAAAAGAATTATATTTCAAAAACAGTGGTGAAGAATTATATGCAGTACACACAAACTTTATATCTAAATTACTAAGCTTGATCGATGGAAACAGAAAAGGAAGAAAAGAATGGGAAAATATCACTAGTGGTGGACCCTTATGCTGATTGCTGAGTCTTTTACTTGAAGAAAAAAAAAAAAGGTGATATTTCATTATTACTTTTCTCCTTAGTCATCTTCAACTTTGCTGGGTTTTGTACACAACAAACATAAATCCAGAATTCTTCTCTTTTCCTCTCCAACTTCAATCCAGCACCTGTTTTCCTATTCTGATTAAGTTCTTCTTGGCTTTGAATCCCAGTCCTTGTTTTCTTCATGGATTGTGTGAGCCCAATCCTGGATGTCACTACTCGCTTGTGGTATTGCACTGCCAAGCGTGCTGTTTACATCCGTCATCTCCCACAAAATCTCAACTCTTTGAGAACTGCAATGGAGGAACTCAAGAACCTATACGAAGATGTGAAGGAATGGGTGGAACGTGAAGAGAAACTTCAGAAGAAGTGTACTCATGTAGTCGATGGCTGGCTCCACAATGTAGAAGCCATGGAAGAACAAGTGAAGGAAATATTGGCCAAAGGTGATGAAGAAATCCAGAAGAAATGTCTCGGAACCTGTTGTACTAAAAACTGTGGCGCTAGCTACAAGCTTGGCAAGATGGTACTTGAAAAGATGGATGCTGTGACGGTAAAGAAGACGGAGGGCTCAAATTTCAGTGTAGTTGCTGAACCTTTGCCTGGTCCTCCCGTGATCGAGAGGCCTCTGGACAAGACTGTGGGCCAAGATTTGTTGTTTGGGAAGGTCTGGAAATGGCTCCAAGATGATGGAGAGCAGGTAAGCAGTATCGGATTATATGGAATGGGGGGTGTGGGCAAAACCACCCTCTTGACCAGGATCAACAATGAGCTCCTCAAAACCAGGCTTGAATTTGAAGCAGTGATTTGGGTGACTGTGTCCAGACCAGCTAATGTGGAAAAAGTTCAGCAAGTTCTTTTCAATAAATTGGAGATTGGCAAAGTTAAATGGGAAGATAGGAGTGAGGATGAAAGGGCAGAAGAAATATTCAATGTCCTGAAGACAAAGAAATTTGTGCTTTTGTTAGATGACATATGGGAGCGGCTGGATCTATCCAAAGTTGGTATTCCTCCTCTGAATCATCAAGATAAGTTGAAGATGGTATTTACAACGCGATCTAAAGATGTGTGCCAAGATATGGAAGTTACGGAGAGCATTGAAGTGAATTGTCTCCCATGGGAGGATGCATTTGCTCTGTTTCAGACCAAGGTGGGAGCAGACACCATAAATTTTCATCCAGATATACCAAAGCTGGCGGAGATGGTTGCCAAAGAGTGTTGCGGCTTACCACTTGCCCTCATCACCATAGGGCGAGCAATGGCGGGAACAAAAACACCCGAAGAATGGGAGAAAAAAATACAAATGTTGAAGAATTATCCGGCAAAGTTTCCAGGCATGGAGAATCGTCTGTTTTCACGCTTGGCATTCAGTTATGATAGCCTACCCGATGAAGCCATCAAATCGTGTTTCCTATATTGCTCTTTATTTCCGGAGGATTATGAAATCTCTCATCGAAAACTTATACAACTTTGGATCGGGGAGGGTTTTCTGGATGAATATGACAACGTACAAGAAGCAAGAAATCAAGGAGAAGAAGTTATTAAAAGTTTACAGCTTGCATGTCTATTAGAGAATGGCAAATCTCAATTAGATAAAAAAGACAAATATTTGAAGATGCATGATGTTATTCGTGATATGGCTTTGTGGTTGGCTCGCAAAAATGGGAAGAAGAACAAATTTGTGGTAAAAAATGGAGTTGAATCGATTAGAGCTCAGGAAGTTGAAAAATGGAAAGAGACACAGAGGATATCATTGTGGGATACCGACATTGAAGAACTTAGGGAACCACCATATTTCCCTAATATGGAGACCTTTTTGGCACCACGTAAGTTTATTCGATCATTTCCAAATAGATTCTTTACAAACATGCCTATTATAAGAGTTTTGGACTTGTCAAACAATTTTGAACTTACAAAGTTACCTGCGGAGATTGGAAACTTAGTTACTTTGCAATATCTTAATTTGTCAGGTCTAAGTATAAAATACTTACCTGTGGAGCTCAAGAATTTGAAAAAATTAAGGTGCTTGATATTGAATGATATGTATTTGCTCAAGTCACTTCCATCTCAAATGGTATCGAGTCTTTCCTCTTTGCAATTGTTCAGCATGTATAGCACGATTGTAAGGTCAGACTTTACGGGAGATGATGAAAGAAGGTTATTAGAAGAGTTAGAGCAATTGGAACACATTGATGATATATCCATCAACCTTACAAGTGTATCAACCATCCAAACATTATTTAACTCCCTCAAGTTGCAAAGATCCACAAGATGGCTACAATTAGTTTGTAAGCGTATGAACCTGGTCCAACTATCCCTTTATATAGAGACACTCCGTATTACAAATTGTGTTGAATTGCAAGATGTGAAAATCAATTTTGAAAAGGAAGTGGTGGTCTCCTCAAAATTCCTAAGGCACCAATGCTTGAACAACCTTTGTGATGTCGAAATATTTGGATGTCATAAATTGTTGAATTTGACATGGCTTATTTGTGCTCCAAACCTTCAATTTCTAAGTGTTGAATTCTGTGAATCAATGGAAAAAGTGATAGATGATGAAAGGAGTAAAGTTTTAGAAATTGTTGAAGTAGATCATTTGGGTGTATTCTCAAGACTCGTATCTCTCACTTTAATTTATCTACCAAAGCTAAGAAGTATACATGGACGTGCCCTACCTTTTCCATCTTTAAGACACATTCTTATGCTTGGATGTTCAAGTTTGAGGAAGTTGCCATTTGATTCCAATACTGGAGTGAGCAAGAAATTAGAGAAAATCATGGGAGACCAAGAATGGTGGGATGGTTTGGATTGGGAGGATCAAACCATTATGCACAACCTCACTCCATATTTTCAACCCTCAAAAATTTGAGGCAAGATTTGAGCACCCATTGCATTCGTCTTATTACAGGTAAAATCCCTTTTTCTTCCCTTTATATATATATATATATATATATAATTGCATTTAAAAATTTTCATAATATAAAAATGGCCAAGTCCAAATGTGCATTGTGATTGTTTGAGTCTGCCTCTCAAGATATTATTTTATTTTCTATTTGAAATATTATGTTAACTTTTCATGTATTTTGATTATATTTAATTTATCTCTAGTTTCTCACTCTACACACTTCATTAGATTGTTTGGCACTTGGGAGTGGTGGAGCCATTAGATAATGCACAACTATCAGGTAAAATTCTTGTAGAAAAATGCAAAAATAGATGTTATTTGTAAAGATTGTTTGGCAACATCATCATTTATTTTTCTCCCACCTCCTTCTCCAGGAAACAATCCCTTAATCTCCATGAAATTCAAAATCAAAATGCAAAAGTTCAAAGGAAGACACGGCAATCTTCTCCAATTCCCACAAGCCTCGATTAGTGCATTGTTGGATCATCACCAGGCATTTTCATCTTTTCCACTGCACATGAGCTTCCATGTCTACAAACTTGAGCTCCAAGTTCTGATTATCTTGTCAGAGCTTCTGTTTTACTTTCATTATTCTCCCGTCAGCCTATGCCATAAAACTTGAAGATGATGATAAATATAGATTCAACGCTTTTGTATTGAAAGGAAGGTTGAATTGGCAATTTTTCACTTTTTCGATCCTTTTTTTTTTGTGGTTTTGTGGGTGCTCTGTTTGAGATTTGGTTGATTTCATAAAATTAGAAGATGATAAACTGCTTATTTGTTGAGAAAATTAATGTAAAGAAAAAGAAAATAAATTGGAATTTTAAATCTCAGAACTATGAAATCGATACCCAAAATCAAATATTGGCAGGTTGCCTACTGTAAATCCTAGGGAGCACTGGGGGAAAGAAGGTGAAAATTCAGAGGATTTTAGAGTGCAGCTGAAAGAAAGAGTTTTAAGGAGCTAAAACAGGGCAAACAAAGCATCAACTGAAAATCAAGAGAATACCTTTGCTTCATTCATTGGGATAATCCTCTTTTCACTTCATCATGTCTCTTTATTTTATTTTTCATAAGCATTGTCTGCCAGGCTGTTGGGATGTGTTTCTTTAATGCAAAACCACAAAACAAAGGAGAATAATTGGAATCAACTTCTTCCTTCTACATTTCCTTCTGCCGTTGATGCAGCAGTTGAAGATGGAGAATGATTTCACATATTTCCCTGATACACACAGCTCATGAAGTTGAAGAATGGAAAGAGACGCAGAGGATACCATTGTGGGATACCAGCATTGAAGAAACTTAAGGAACCACCATATTTCCCTCATACTAAGACCTTTCTGGCATCGAGTGAGTGTAGCGAGTCATATTTCATGTTGCCTATATTGCTTGATAGGAAACAGCCAAATTGCAGATAATTTTTTCAGTACATGTATGCAAGGATTTTATTCTATGGTCGGATTTTCCTAAAACCTACTGTATTATATCAGAAAATAATATCTGTGAAAGTCATTTTTCAATCCCCTTATATTTGATTTCATAGCTTTTACGTTTGGTGCGCATATTGGGTATTTGCCTCAATCTGGTGTCTCTTGGTTTACCTTCTTTAGATGTCCGCCTCAACTCATTTCAGGTAGAAACTTTCTGCTTCACTACTTCGTTAATGAATAATGTTTTCCAGAAGATATTGGGATGATGTCTAGACTAGGAAGAATTGTTTGCACTCCCAACCCCATAAGAAATTAAAAAGGAAAACAGAAAAATTAAAATCCTTGCTGCATGAAAAGATACAAAAAAGATAGGAATTCTATAGATGGATCCCTAAATCGCCATTATTGCTTTTATGTTTAAATGAGTGAGGTGAAGGTGTTTTTTTCTTCCTAACTCCAATTCCCAAACCAAATATGAATTGAAATAAAAAAACAAGTTGATGTCAGAATCCAGTTTCCATTTGTTATGCAGTTAGGGAATTAATACATAAAAGCACACTGCATTGTTTGCTGAATCCCAACTAGAATGAAAAACGGTAGAGGATTCTGTCTCTGAAAAGCAGAAGTGTCCAAAGGTGATGAGACTGCATTTGAGATTTATTCTGTGTGAATAATCTATTTCATTTTGTTTGTCGCTCCAACAGCCTTCAGTTTTAAACCAAATTCATGTTGGGTTTTTCCTCATGTGGAAGGCCCAAATTAAGAACCTAAAATTTAAGGCCTCTTCGGCCTTTATATAAAAGGGTTAGAAGAAGAATCCCTCTTCTTCTTCTTCTTCTTCTTCTTCCAATTTTTTGCAGCCATCGGAGGTAAAAAGAAAAAAAAAAGTAGAAGGAGAAAAGAGAGAGAAGGGGAGAACCATCATTTTTGAAGTTAGAGAGAAAAACTCAGTTTTTCTTCATTGTCCAAATTTCATCAAAGGTCCAATCCCACTTTGTCTGAGGGCTGATCAACTTGAAATTTGGAGAGGTTCGTGACTCATTGATCTTCAATTTGAATAGTGGAGATCGGATTTGGAGTTCCGAACAGTCTTCTTTCAATTCGAGAATAGAGCCTCTATTTTGGTGAGTTTTCTATCCGGATGTTTTTTATCATGAGCTCCGATCAAGGTTAATTCATGGTTCGATTGAGTTGATTTTTGGTGAGCACGTTCAAAACTCATTGATCTTCATTCTGAACGGTAGAGATTGGATTTGGAGTTCGGAACAATTATATTTCAGTCCAAGAACAATGACTATGTTTGGTGAGATTTCTCCATTGTCTTTATGTCAAGTTGTTGAAATTGCCAAGATTAATTTGTCTTGAAATATGGTTTATGTATGCCTCTAGTTTTATCTAGAGAGAATTGTGTCACTCATCGATTATATTAGTGGAGTTTTTAAGTGGCCTAAGGATCCTATGGTTTTTACTTCTCACATTGGAGAAGGTTGTCCACACTAAAAATTGTTGGTGTTCATATACTTGTTGATTTGGTGAATTCTTGTTACTCTATTTGATTAATTCCTATTAGGTTATCACAATAGGGGATAAAACTTGGTTGTGCATTGTTTGTGTTTATCCCATCAATTCATACTTCTTGTCCTCTAATTATTTGTTCAATTTTCCTATCTTGATCATGTTATGATCCTGTTCTATAGGTTCAATGTGGTCTAGGCCGAACTAGGCACCTCTGGGCTCATGAGTCCTATGGTGTATTCCTGACATAATGACACCTGCCAAGCCTCTTGCTGGAGGCTTACCTATCGGTGTTGTTCTGGTCACCGAACGAGTTGCTTCTGCCATAAGCTTCGATGACCATGGAAGCACTTTTTTCGGCAGCCCCCTTGTCTGCAACGCTGCTCTTGCTGTCTTTGAAAAATTCTTAGAACCCAACTTCTTGGCTAGCGCCGCCAAGAAGGGCCAACACTTGAAGCAAATTTTAACCCAGAAGTTGGGACATAACCCACATGTGAAAGAAGTACGTGGGCTTGGGCTCATTGTTGGGATTGAGCTTGACGTCCAGGCCTCGCCGCTAGTGGATGCCTGTCGAGAAGCCGGCTTCCTGGTGCTCACCACTGGAAAGGGGAATGTTGTGAGGCTAGTGCCTCCATTGATCATAACAGAGGAGGAGTTGGAGTTGGCAGCTGAGGTTCTTTCCGGGTCTCTTCCAGCACTTGATGGGAGCAATTCAAAGTAAAAGAAAGAGCATTGCTACCTTCAGTCCAAGGTTAGGCTTAGTTGTTCTTAATTTTGGGACAGGCATTTGTTGGGTTTTTTTTCCTCATGTGGAAGGCCCAAATTAAGAGCCCAAAATTTAAGGCCTCTTAGGCCTTTATATAAAAGGGCTAGAAAAAAAAAATCCCTCTTCTTCTTCTTCTTCTAATTTTTTGCAGCCACTAGAGGTAGGAGAAAAGAGAGAGAAAGAGAGAACCACCATTTTTTAAGTTAGAGAGAAAAATTCAGTTTTTTTCTTCACTGCCCATATTTCATCAAAGGCCTGATCCTGCTTCATCTGTGGGCCGATCGACCTGAAATTTGGAGGAGAGGTTCGTGACTCATTGATCTTCATTCTGAACGGTGGAGATCGGATTTGGAGATCCAGACAGTCGTCTTTCAGTCCAAGAACAGAGCCTCCATTTTGATGCGTTTTCTATCCGGACAGTTTTGATCATGAACTCCGATTAAGGTTAATCTGTGGTTCGATTGAGTCGATTTTTGGAGAACACATTTGTAACTCATTAATCTTCATTCTAAACGGTGAAGATTGGATTTGGAGTTCGAAAAAGTTATCTTTCAGTCCAAGAACAGTGGTATGTTTGGTGAGATCTCTCCATTGTTTTTATGCAAAGTTGTTGAAATTGCCAAGATCAATTTGTCTTGAGATATGGTTATGTATGCCTCTAGTTTTATCTAGAGAGAATTGTGTAACCCATTAATTATATTAGTGGAGTTTTTAAGTGGCTTAAGGGTCTCGTGGTTTTTACTTCTCATATTGGAGAAGGTTTTCCACGCTAAAATTATTAGTGTTCATATGCTTGTTGATTGAGTGAATTTTTGCTTCTCTACTTGATTAATTCCTATTAGGTTCTCACAAGAGGGGATAAAACCTAGTTGTGTATTGTTTGTATTTATCCCATCAAAGTGGTATCAAAGCCAAGTTCAATATAATTTGTGCCTTGTGTAGAACAATGGAAAGCAATATAAGTAGAATGATTACCCTGAATGGCTCTAATTATCATGTTTGGAAAGGAAAGATGGAAGACTTATTGTATGTGAAGGATTATTATTTGCCTGTGTTTGCTTCTGAAAAGCCAGAAAATAAAACTGATGCAGAATGGAATTTACTTCATCGGCAAGTTTGTGGTTATATCAAACAATAGATAGATGATAATGTTCTCAATCATGTTAGTGAAGAGAAAAATGCACAGAGTTTATGGAACAAGCTCGAACAGTTATATGCTCGAAAGACTAGTAATAATAAGTTGTTTTTTATCAAGAAGATGATTAGCTTGAAGTATCAAGATGGAACTCCTATGACAGATCACTTGAATACATTTCAAGGTATTATTAATCAGTTGGCTGGAATGAATATCAAGTTTGAGGAAGAAGTGCAAGGGTTGTGGCTTCTTGGTACATTGTCGGACTTGTGGGAGACATTTAGAACTTCCTTATCTAACTCAGCCCCAGATGGTACTACGAATATGGATTTGGTTAAGAGTTGTGTTCTGAATGAAGAGATGAGAAGAAAGTCATAGGGTTCTTCTTCACAGTCAGATGTCCTAGTTACTGAAAAAGGGGGAGGAGTAAAAGTAGAGGTTTGAAGAATAGAAACAGTAGCAAAAGCAAGACTAACAAGTTTGCCAATGTTGAGTGTCATTATTGCCATTTGAAAGGGCATATAAGAAAGTATCGTTGCCAATTGAAGAGAGATATGAAACAAGGGAAAGTGAAGGACAAGAAGAATGACAATGATGATGAAGATGATCGAGTTGTCACTACCACTTCAGATTTCCTTATTGTTTATGATAGTGATGTTGTTAATTTTGCTTGCCAGGAGACTAGTTGGGTGATTGATAGAGGTGCCTCAATCCATGCTACACCTCGGAAAGATTTCTTTACATCCTACACATCTAGTGACTTTGGAAGTGTTATGATGGGTAATGATGGCTCAGCTAAAGCCATTGGTATGGGAGATGTGTGTTTGGAGACTAGAAATGGTACTATGTTGATTTTGAAGAATGTCAAACACATTCCAGATATCCGCATGAATTTAATCTCCACAGGTAAGCTTGATGAGATTTTTTCTCCTGTTGTTAAGATGTTGTCTATTCGTGTAGTTTTGGGCTTGGCAGATAGTCTTGATTTGGAGATTGAGCAGATGGATGTTAAGAATGCATTTCTCCATGGTGATTTAGACAAAGAAATTTATATGGAACAGGCAGAGGGTTTCTGTGGACCCCGCATTTCGGCTCATGCGTTTCCCCACTCGATGGCGAGCTCGATTTTTATTTGAAAAAATGATTTTATTGATTAAAAAAAATGACTTGGAGTCGCCACTTATTTTTGTTTTATTTTTAAAGGGTAAACAAAATAAGAAAGAAAAACCCTAAGTGTGACTCCTTATTTTGGAAAAGGTGATCTACGAAAATCCGGATCGGGTTCGAGGGTCAGGTTACTTATCGGGAAGGTACGGTAAAGACCGTAGCACCCCTCTAAGTCCCTAAAGTCGGGTCTCTACTAATAAAATGAAGCTGACATGGCAATTGATGAGTAAATGAATGAATATCTTGAATGATCACGCACATATAAGAATCAGGATATGCATAGAGAATAATCAAAGTGGAAGTGGACGCGTACCTGATCAGCAAACGGCAATGCACTATCACAAAATGGGGTTAGTGCATAGTAATGAACATAAAGTGTATCACCCATATCACCCAATCAGATAAAGAAACACCAATATCATACATGGTATTATTTCAAATTCACTTTTATTTTGATAAAAATTTATTTGATGTGGGGCCCCCACCAAAGCCCGTTTATTTTTGTATGAATTAATTTCGTAAATTCTATCACCAAGAATTACGAAAAATAAATTCACACTTATTTTAAAACATTTTGAAAATCAAAGAAAATTCGAAAGTGGCTCGCCAAAAAGAAAATGGCGACCAAATTTTATTAAAAATGAGATGTTGGTATCTGAAAACCCTAAGGATGGAAAATTTGATGACTTGAAATCATTTAAAAAAAAAACAGAAATTGGAAAATCATTTCAAAACGGGTTGGAGATTATTATTTTGAAATCAAAGGGAAAGAGTATAAGGGGGGTGGCACATGGCTAAAAAGGTGGCCATGCTAAAGGTGGCCATGCACGTGGACTTGAGGTGCAAATGGTACCCTGCTATGAAAGTTGGTGATCTGCAGCTTCAAGGAGGGTCCCTGCCATACACACAGCTTCAGTAGGATTGTAAATCATGGTTCCTACAAAGTCTGAAACATTCTCAGGATTATCCTGATCTCCGTCTCTGGGAGCAAAAGAATCCAAATAAACCTGTGCAAGGCCTTTCAGATTTCCCATTACTGGTTTGTAAGTCAACTTCATGTATTCCTTAATGGGTATAGGCTTGATCTCAGCGGCAACAAGAAGCCCCAGTGTTCCCTGAGACCATGGAATAGCATAAAAAAGATCAGCGTACTCATTGTCTTTGGTAGCTCTAACTAGCTGCCCATCAGCCAAAATGATTTCATAAGCCACAGCAGTGTCAGAGAATAGGCCATAAATATGAGAACTTCCTTCAAATCCATAGCCATTGATGAGGCCACCAATAAGATCATCAAGTTCAGCAACCACAACAAAGGCAAGATTCGTGGGGGCACTAACTCTACTAATCTGCCTCATGTTGACTAGGGGTTCACATCTGGCAATCATCCTCTCTTTGTCAATGTTTCTGACGCTAATAGAGACCCTCTCATGTGTTTCAAAATTATAGGTTGTTGAGAGCATCTCTGAAACATCATCCCCATCAGGCTCCTGACCCTTAGGTTCCAATTTTTCTGTCTTTTCATCCCAAGTAATACAAGATTAACTACATCCAGTTTGCTTCTGTGGTGAATTGCGTGGAAAACCATTTTCTAGAAGTCTGATTTGTCCATCTAGTGAGGCTGGATCAAAGGTATCATGACTTTGCATTTTCAAACCAGAGGATGATCCCTTAGGTTGACAGTAAACCCCTGCATTCGTGTCGATCACCTTCAGGTAAAAGCTTCCCTTGGCGTCAACAGTGGCCAAGGCCACGACCATGGCAGATTCGGTGATGATGCCCATCGATGACGCTATGCAAGGCATTGAGAGATAGACATTGCGGCTGAATTTGGTACCCATCTGGACTGCGTTGGCAGTAGTGGATGTCGTAGCTGAGTTTTATACCCAGCTGGACTGAGTCGGCAATGAAGTGGATGCCGCAGCCGAGTATGATACCCAACTGGACTGAGTTGGCAGTGAGGTGGTGATGGCGGAGGCGTTTCGCTGCCGGCGGCGTCGTTTGAGGACAACTTCTTTTTGGCTTTCTTATAAGATTTGCATTTGCTACATTCAGTTTTCACCTTCGCCTGATTGCATTCTTCCCATAATTTAAGAAATCACACTGAGGACACTCCCACTCCCCGCCAGTCAGCTATCTCTTTGGTCGTGCCTCCTCAAAAGTGCAGAACAGAGCTCCATCCCAAGCTCATGTAGGTCAATGTGAGCATCTGGATCAATACCAACATGGGTCCTCAACAGTTGCGTAAACCCAAAGAGCCAATCATCCATCTCCACCTTCTTGGACTCAGGGTCCTCCGAAGCTCCAGCTTTCTCTTTTGGAGCTTCCTTATCTGTCTTTTCAATCTCTATACCTGCGATGTCCAGCACTAAATCACCTAATGAAGAGTGAGAGCCGTTATCCTCTCCCTCAAGCCCCTCACTCTCAAGCTTCCCCCTCAGCAGAAGACGCAGTTTGCTGAAGAAACATCGATTTCCAATATACCAAAACTACATTGAGTCCTCTTTACCATCACTGATGTATAACAGCTTCACATGATACCAGACTCAATACAGAATTGCTCTCCCTCTTCGTTTTGGCCATCCAAACCTGCTTGTAGATGAGTCATGTCTTGTCCTTAACGACATTTTCCGAGCGTGGGTTGTCATCACTAGTGCTGAAGTATTCCATTGACAGTCGGAACTACATCACTATATGAGTAGGATTCAAATGTAGCTCATACCCTCCAGAATAATAAGAACCAGCTCTGCGTCCAAGAAGAACATTGACATTGTCACTGCCTCGGGCTCATGCAGAAGCTATGATCAGCCTCATGCGGACATTTTCTGACTCAGACTCCATAGCTGCCAATATCCTCTTCATACCACCATCATCCCCCGTCAATCAACCTCTCCAGATTCCCAGCCTTAAAGCCTGACGGCCTCTTTCAAAGGAAGACAGAGGAGCAAGAAAATAGAAAGGGGAACAGAGCAAGGAACATTTAACAAGTATGCTAAACCCATTTCACTATTTCCTCCATGGATCTAGCACTCAGTGGGTTAAAATGGAAGATGCTTACTGGGGTAAAACATTAAAATACAAGTTCTTCAAATATTAAACTGAAAATCATCAAAACACAGTAACCCCAACAAGCAAAGTTGAACTCACAGAGAATAAGAACTAGAGAAATATCGAATATGAGAGAATATATGGAGAACTATAAATGACAATAACCTGAAAATATCTGTCCTGCTCTGACGACTACCGAGCTCCCTTCACCAAGAAAAACCAGTTGATTCCTTACGCACTTCTTGGCACCTTGCCCAGAAAAATATTTCACCTCTAGCAACTCCCTCTCCCTGTCACCAGCCTAGAGACCCTCCAGCTGCCAGACCTTCTCTAGCTAATCTCCTCTAAGCCTTCTCCCTCAAGCTCTCTGCTCCTTTCCTCTTCCTCTTCTTTTTCTCGTCCCCCCCTCTCTTAAAACCAACAAACAAAAGCTCTCCCTCACTAAAGATTTCTGCAGCCACCTCCAAAAAGCAACCCCCTCTTTCTCTCTCATACGCTCCTCCTTTTCTCTAGCTGCCAGCCTATAGCTTCCTGTGAATCCCCTTCTCTCTATCCCAATAACAGCTCTCAACCCTCATCCTTTTCTCCCTCTGGTTCTCAAAATATCTCTAACGACAGCACCTTTTTCCTCCCCCTGCAGCTGCCTGCCTTCAAAAGCAACCCCACTCTGTAGCATCCCTTTCTCTCTCATCCGCTCCTGCTAACAGCCTGCAGGAACCTTTTAGAATATCCCTCCACGTGTCATCCTTCCATTGGCACTTCAAAAAGCAAGGCTGATTCACCTGTGGCCACTGAGGGTGCGACACGTGGCTCGCTGGGGGTAGTGACACATGGCTATGCAAGATGGTGACACTTGTCAAGCATCAGCTGCAAGAATGACTCCCAAAATGGGGGTCTACAGTTTCATAATAAAAGAAAAAGAGGATTATGTGTGTAAATTAAAGAAAAGTATTTATGGCTTAAAGTAGGCACCAAAGCAGTGGTATAAGAAGTTTGAATCAGTTATGGGAGAGCAAGCCTACAGAAAAACTACTTCTGACCATTGTGTATTTGTGCAGAAATTCTCTAATGATGATTTTGTTATATTGTTGCTCTATGTTGATGATATCTTGATTGTTGGCAGAAATGTTTTAAGAATTGATAAGCTGAAGAAGCAGTTAAGCAAATCCTTTTCCATGAAGGATTTGGGGCCAGTAAAGAAAATTCTTGATATTAGAATTGAGCGAGATAGAGCATTCAAGAAGCTGTATATGTCACAGGAGCAATATATTGAAAAAGTGCTTGGAAGATTTAACATGAGCAAAGCTAAAGTGGTTAGTTCTCCTCTAGCTAGTCACTTTAAGCTAAGCAACAGACATAACCCTTCTACAGATAAAGAGAAGGAAGACATGAGAAGAAAGACATGAGAAGAGTTCTGTATGCCTCAGCAATAGGAAGTTTGATGTATGTCATGGTATGTACTAGACCAGACATAGCTTATGCAATTGGTGTTGTTAGCCGCTTTCTATCTAATCCAGGAAGACTACAGTGGGAGGCAGTCAAGTGGATTATGAGATATTTGCGAGGCACTTCCAAGTTGAAACTCACTTTTGGAAGTGGGAAACTAGTACTTGTTGGCTACACTAATTCACATATGGCAATGGATGTAGATAATAGAAGGTCTACTTCAGGCTATTTGATGACATTCTTAGGAGGTGCTATATCTTGGCAATCAAGACTACAGAAATGTGTTGCACTTTCTACAAGAGAGGCAGAGTACATTGCAGCAGCAGAAGCATGTAAAGAGTTGTTGTGGATGAAGCGTTTCATACATGAGCTCGAGTTTAAGCAACAGCGTTATGTCGTATACTATGATAACCAGAGCGCCATTCACCTTAGTAAGAATTCTACTTTTCATGCAAGATCGAAGCACATTGATGTGAGGTATCATTGGATGAGAGATGCTCTCAATGACAACTTGTTTGAACTTGAGAAGATACATACCGATCACAATGGCTCAGATATGTTAACGAAGTCCTTACCAAGGGAGAAGCTTGAAGTTTGTTGTTCAATCGCCAGGATGGCGAGTCCCTCCACATAATCAGAAAGAGGGAGATTTGCTGGGTTTTTTTCCTCATGTGGAAGGCCCAAATTAAGAGCCCAAAATTTAAGGCCTCTTAGGCCTTTATATAAAAGGGCTAGAAAAAGAATCCCTCTTCTTCTTCGTCTTCTAATTTTTTGCAGCCACCAGAGGTAGGAGAAAAGAGAGAGAAAGAGATAACCACCATTTTTGAAGTTAGAGAGAAAAATTCAGGCTTTTTCTTCACTGCCAAGATTTCATCAAAGGTCCGATCCCGCTTTGTCTGTGGGCCGATCGACTTGAAATTTGGAGGAGAGGTTCATGACTCATTGATTTTCATTCTGAACGATGGAGATTGGATTTGGAGATTCGGCCAGTCGTCTTTCAGTCCGAGAACAGAGCCTCCATTTTGATGCGTTTTCTATCCGAACAGTTTTGATCATGAACTCCGATCAAGGTTAATATGTAGTTCGATTGAGCCGATTTTTGAAGAACACATTCGTGACTCATTGATCTTCATTCTAATGGTGGAGATTGGATTTGGAGTTCGAAAAAGTTATCTTTCAATTCAAGAACAGTGGTGTGTTTGGTGAGATCTCTCCATTGTTTTTATGCAAAGTTGTTGAAATTGTCAAGATCAATTTGTCTTAAGATATGGTTGATGTATATCTCTAGTTTTATCTAGAGAGAATTGTGTAACCCATTAATTATATTAGTGGAGTTTTTAAGTGGCCTAAGGGTCCCGTGGTTTTTACTTCTCATATTGGAGAAGGTTTTCCATGCTAAAATTATTGGTGTTCATATGCTTGTTGATTGAGTGAATTCTTGCTTCTCTATTGGATTGATTCTTATTAGGTTCTCATAAGAGGGGATAAAACCTGGCTGTGTATTGTTTGTATTTATCCCATCAACATTGGGTCTTGTAGTTCCAATACTGATTGACCTTCTTTTTTTTTTTTTTTTTGGAATTTAATGTTGAATTTACTTCTTGACAATTTTAGTGGCATGCTCGTAATATTATGAAAAATGAAGGATGTTTATTAGAAATTTCCATATCCTTCTAAAACCCTTGTTGGATCGTCGGTTTAGCTATTCATTTCCACAAAAATTGATAAGTTATATTCAATTAATTTTTTTAATAATTTTTATATGTGGATGAAGTAACTAGTGAAGCTTATATGTCATCCTCCCACCATATGCAAATTTTGGTTTCACAGTATTGGATCATAATTGACCAAATTTGGGATAACAAAAAATTATGACTATTTTTTATTTTGGAAAAAATTGAGAGAAAATATCAAATAAATAAATAAATAAATAAAGAGGTAGAAAAAATAGAGGAAAAGAAAAAGTGAAGGAAATAAAAAATAAATTTAAAGTCAATAAATTATTTTTATATGTTATTTTAAATTTTTATATAAAATTAAATAATTTTAAAATATATAAATTTCTTATTAATTTTAATTATATTTGATTTTTTTTTCATTTACAACCATTCATGAAGAAATTATTTTTCTTAATATTTTTTCTTTTCTTAATACCTTTCTAACCCAAATATAATTTAGAAAGTGATATTTGTTTTTTGATTGAATAAAAAAAGTCAAAGTATTTGGTTTTTTCGTTAATAGTAATCTATTGATATCGTCCAATATAATTAGATTGGACCTATGAATAACAAGTTCATTTTAATTATATTAATTGATATCAGCAAATTACTTTTAACTAAATAAAAAAATAAAATATTTTAACTTTTCCTGTTCAATAAAAAACAAACATCATTGAAGTTTCTCATAATTAATGTAAATATATTATAACCATTATATTACTATATATCCACTGATTTACGATTAATACACAGTTGCTTTTGGGATCTTGAAAGACATGAAAAAAAATGAAAAGATGAGAAATAAAGAAAAAGGAAAAAAATTAAGCATAATATATGAAACATAAGTTTGAGTTTAAATATATTTCATCCCCTCATAGAAATTAAAAGAAAATGAATGAATGAATGAATGAATTTTATCATAATATATCAGTCAACAATCACCATCCAACCTATGGAAAGATGTATGAGTTCGAGGAAAGGATCTCCTAAATAGTGGATAGTCGTAGTTAAAGCAGGAAGAATATTTTATGAAATGGGCAGAGTAGTTGAAAATATAACTAGAAAAGCTATTTCAATTATAGATCAAATAAGAAAAAAAAATGATGCGATCATCCATTATGATATCCCATGATTAAATACGACAAAAGAGAATTTCACGATCAAACGAATATGAATAAACTTTGTTTGCAAGTGTATGAGATTAATTAAACTCTTTTCTATGAAATTATAAATCAAAAGTCTTATTAAAAAATCAATTTTGTCATGATACCATGTGAAATCCAAAAGATTTAAAGAGAAAAAAAAAATTAGGATTTCCTATTATGAACAATTTAAAAA
>NW_023269784.1:53552-117195 GCF_004353265.1 Vitis riparia | reverse complement strand
TTTTACGGGAGGACGATAGTTTAAAAAAATATTTCCTAGTAGAAAAAATAATTTCAAATTTATAAGTAAGTAGAAAAAAAAAATAAAAATAATTATTTTTTTTAAAATTGTCCTTTTAAATGATGATTTAAAAAAAAAATTATAATAAAAAATTCGTCTTGAAATGATTTTAAAATTTCTTTTAAAAAGAATTATAGGAGACGATTTTGGAAAAAAAGAAATTTAAGGGAGACAAATACCTTGAGCCTTGGATTCCTTTACATGAACAATATTGTGTGTACGGACAAAAGGGCTCCCATCAGTAGGCTCAATCAATGAAAGCCACCGTAGCAATGGATAAAATATAGAAAAAGACAAACAAATATGAAATCACGATCAGTGACTTTAAATTCCATCGTGTGCCATTCACCGGCTGCATGCGACTATATTATAACTCATTCAAGTTTCAGTCTCCTTCGGCTGCTAAGTTATTTCCATTTTAATCTCTTCTCTAACTATAAAAAATAATCACAATTTATTTATCATACATGTTTTAAGATATAACCTATGTGAATCGCCCTACTTAAATTCATTTTTGCCTTCAAGGTTTGGCAAATGATCTAACTTTATTATAATATTACAAATGGGTAAATTCCCGTACAAGCTTCATTTAGAAAACAAACCTATAAAAATTATTATTATTATTATTATTATTTTTATATTGTTTCATCAAGTTTATTAGTACTATTATGTTGATATTCGGCTGGCGGTTAGGATGGGATAGGTTATAAATATTTTAAGGTATTAATAATAATAACCTAAAATATTTATTATTTTTTAAGATATTAATTTATTTTTATTTTAACAAATTTATTTTTATTGAAATAATAGTACATTCTTTAAGTTTTTATATATAGAATTTTTTATTATTTTAAAAACATATGTTTTAATTTTAGAAAAAAAAAAGAAACTATTATTTGTATACAAAGAACATATATGCCTTGAAGTTAACTTTTGTAGGTACTATATATAATATAACTTATTTAATAAATTGGATAATTTTACATTTTAAAAAAATAATAAATTAAATATCTGTAGACCCTCTCTCTTCAGCTCTTGGATTTTTTTCTTGATGATTTAAAAACAATAGGGCATTACATGGGAGCTTTGACCAAAAGACTAAGTTTTAAAAAAAAAATCCATAAAGTACCTCTATTTAAAAAATAATATCCAATCTAATGTGTCTATGCCACGTAAATTGTCACGTTATAAAACCGTAGTTAGTAACCACGGTTTTTTTTTTAAAAAATTTAAAACCATAGTTGGTGACTACAGCTTTGACTATTTTTAAAACAGTCAAAGCCATAGTCACCAACTACAGCTTCAACTTTACTTTTATATATAAATATATATTTATATATATATTTAACTTTAATTTTTTTAAATAAAATATTATATTATTTTGATTTTATATTGATTAAAAATATGTAAGTGGTGTAATAAAAATATTTAACTTTAATTAATCTCATTA
The DNA here is from genome assembly GCF_004353265.1 of Vitis riparia. Classification (NCBI taxonomy): domain Eukaryota; kingdom Viridiplantae; phylum Streptophyta; class Magnoliopsida; order Vitales; family Vitaceae; genus Vitis; species Vitis riparia. The sequence continues at coordinate 115,685 of NW_023269784.1, read as the reverse complement.
TTTAAAGAATAGTAATATATGAAATTAAATAATTGAGGTCTTTAATTTGATATAAAAATATATTTTGATAATTTTATGAAAATATTTGGCACTACACTCAATATAAATATAATTAGTTATAAATATACTATTTTATACCCTCATAATGAAGAACATTATATTATTTTGTAACTTTGTGTAAAAATTAAAGGCAATTATACACTTGTACAAAATATATATAATATGACTTCAAGTGGGTAAATAATTGGAAAATTACTTAAATACAACAAAATATAATTTTTTTTTCCATTTTTCTCCTTTCAAAATGGGATCAAAATGGAATGGAAAGGCTTAAAATGTTAAACTTAAAATGCCAACCTAAAAGAATTTGTTTTTCCACTTCTTAAAATATAGAATTGTAGAAAGAAAATACTTTGTTTTTCCAATCAATTCACTATTTAATTTAATTGTTTTGGTAAATAGATGAAAATGTTTTTGGAATATTTTTGTAAATTCATTGATAAATAAGAAAAATGTTTCTTATTGGGTACTAATGGGAGTTTTGGGCAAAAATGATTTCTTTAAAACAGAAAATTCATAAAATAATTTTATTCTCAAAATAATTTTCAATGTATGTGTGTCGTATTCATGTGAGTATTCACATCACAAAACTGTAATTGGTAATCATGATTTTTGATTTTTTTTTTTTTAAATAGTCAAAATAGTAGTTGGTGATCATAACTTTAAATTTAAACATAAAACCAATTTTTTAAGTTCAAATTTTAAATCATGTGAATGTTCAATTTTTTAAAAATTATTTTGATTGGAGGTTTAGATTGTAAATTTTTTTTAATACATTATTTTTTCTATATCAATATAGTGTTGTTGTAACTAATTAGTTATAAATATAATTAGTTTAAATTTAAACCTAAAACCAATATTTTAGATTGCCAGATTGCTATATGTAAGTGGTATATATAAATATATATATAAGTTCAATTTAAGTTTAAAATTTATCATATTTTCATTTAAATATATAATAATTTGTTCATAATAAAAAAAAAGTTAACAATATAATGCAAATGAAAATAAACACAAAAACTAAAAAACAATCCTCAATGAGTGCCACATGATGGGGTCTTCCTCTTTCTCTGCGGACGCCTATGATAAAAGACATCTCTGTGGAATCTATCTGTGCAATCTGCCATGTCTCAGTATGTATAGGTTGAGATGGAGCTGATGAAGGCAAGACTCGACGTCTACGTGGACCACGACGTCTCCTAGGTGGACTATATCTAGCTGTGTAACATGTGTAAGGGTATGATGCATGGTAGTCTCTATGGGAAGACGTGTAGGTGATGGTAAAGTGGTAGATGGTGGGGTGATCTCAAATACAGTGATATATGATATGGTAGCATCTAGAAGAGGTGATATAGGAGATGGAAATGACATCTGCTGTAATGGTAGCTGGTGCAATAACATCTGGTATAGTGGACTCGAGCAAAGGAGATATAAGTGATGATGGTGAGGTGACATGTGGTGTAGTGGTCTCCTCGAGAAAAGGTAGAGGTGATGGTAGACTAGTAGATAGTGGGGTAGTCTCTGGTATAGTGACATCAGGTATAGTGGCCTCTGTGGTAGGAAATATAGGTGATGGTAGAGTAGTATCTGATACGATATGCCCTAAGAGAGAAGGTTTAGGTGAAAGTGATGGTAGGGGTGAAGGGGAAGTGTGGAAGCCTCAGATGCAAATGGGGTAGATGATGTGGATGGTGCTAACATGGTCTCAGGTGGATGCATAGATCGTCGAGGCTGTCGATCAGCTCGCCCATCATCTCGTCTACTACCTTTCCCTCGGCCTCGAATAGGCTGCATCCTAACTGTAGTGGCTGACACAAGTGGGCTCATAGATGGGAATGATGATGTAGGCGACTGACGGAGTGAATGTATGCGATGCTCCTCTCCAATAACATGCAAAATATCAATAGCAATCCGATGAATGTCGCCTAATGCACCTAAAGTAGGCCCAGCAGATCGACTAGCAATCTCAACCATACCAATATTCTAAATAAATAAATAAAAAACGTTAAACAAAAAAAATGATTTTAATTAATTATAATTTAATAAACCATTTATAAATTAAAAAATCTTACCAATAACTGACTAGCTGCTGCTGTACTATGATACCTCATCTGATCTCTATGGAGAGGGGGTGTGATCAAACATCGTGTAATACGTCGGTACCACTCCATATATGGATCATGAAACTGCATAACACCCACCATAGGTGGTGCCGTCGCAATACGCTCCTCCGACTACCCCATAAGGTAATATACTATGCATGGAATGCTCCACAATCATACTTATGTCGTCCTCGCCTATCCACAGAATGGAGGTCTAACTCTATGGAACAAGATGGAGGTATCCCTTGTTGAAGGCCAAACTGTCGCAGCACTCGCTCCAGTTGATGCCACTCGACAATGTCAAAGCAAATAAGAGGTGACATCGTCCGCCAAATCTCTTGGTCTGCTAGAGATATCGCCGGAAGATGGGCAACTAAGTCTCCCATGTAAGGCTCCCATAAAACCTGTTAAAATCAACATTTGACATTAATACTGAGTAGGTTTAGATGGTTAACAATAGCACATTACATCTTATATGTACCTAGTCATGGGTCTGTGCATCTAACTGGTCTCGATAAAATGTCAACACAGGTGATGAGTTTTGAGCCCATGATAAAGGTACTATCCACCTACATCCTAACGGGTTATTTGACATATCACAACTTCCCCATCCACAGAGACATATCTCCTTGTTCACCTTCCATTGCTTCGTGAAGAGCTAAGAAAAATGAAACAACATTAACATTATTGTTTTCCTCATCAATAACTTCGAACACCCCATCGCCATCATGTTGAATATCTTCTGCTCTCTCACTTTGATCATCACCTTCTTGGGATTCACATTCTTCTTCATCTTCATCTTCATCTGCTCTACACTCATAAGTCATTGCAACAGGGCACTACTAGGTCCACAACCATACTCAAATTCCTCAACATTATCATTTTGTCCGAGTAATAATTATGTGAAGTTACCCAATAATTGCCCTCTCACCCGTGGTTGTACTGACACTTGTTCAATATACAATTCAATTTCGTCCATTCCAAATGTGTTAACCAATTTCAACATTTGAGATAAACTATTATCATCCCATATTGGACAAGGTTGGAACCTATTTTCCCTTTTAAAGGATACCGACAGTTGAGGACTAATTGAAATTGTTTTTTGTCAATGCCAGTTCTCGAGTATATCATAGATAACAAGTGTTCGTAGGTTGAACTAACAGACACATCCAAAGGCACAATTATAGCTTCATCCCCAATATACTTTACATCTGTTTCTGTCCTCAACATTTTTCCTTTATAAAGCAAATCACAGGAACAATAGATTCAGACATGATTTACCTACAAAAAATACAATATCAAATGGTTTAATAATTAATGAAAATAATAGCAAGAAATTGCATATAATCTTTTAACATGTGAATACACAAGTATATAATAAAACACCTCTTACGCATTAGGGGGGAAAATATAATCACTTAATAATAATAATTTTTTATTTAAATAGCTATCTATGATACAAATATAATCATAGATAAATGTTTTATAGAAGTTTAATTTAAAACTTAGATAGTGGGTTATAAATCAATAAATTTGAGTTAAACAATTACAATAATCTTAAAATTAAATAAAAAATAATCCACCAAAATTTTTTAATAAAATATCATATATTAAAATAAAATTGAATATTATCAAGTATTAAATAATATATAATTTAAATAATTATGTTATTATCCATGAATCACTTGATATTTGATTAAAAATAAAAGTTAAAAAAAAATTAAAAACTCAAATCAAATAAAAGTAACCCACCACAGAAAAATATATAATAAAATATCAAATATACAATTATAAAAAAAATCATTTATATATATATATATATATATATATATATATATATATATATATATATATAAACATTATTGAATATTAAAATGCAAACAAATAAACATTTTATAAATCTATTTAATATTAATTTCAAATATAGGGAAAAAAATCATTTATAAATTAATATTAAATTTAATTTTAATTTATATCTATTGAATATTAATTTTAATTTTAATAAAATTGATGCCAACATAAAGTTGATATTTGATTAATGAAAAAATGAAATTAATAAAAAATAGAACAAAATATATTAATGAAAAAAATACTCGATTTTGAATTCACTAGAAATCAATTTCGACATTAAAAAATCAATAAGATCTATAATTTATCAAGTTAGGTTGAAGACCTTAAAATTTCATCTAACTGATATTTAATTTTACTTTAAATTTAAATCCATTAAAATCTCAAATTATGAATCTTAATTCCTTTGATCAATTATTCACAATTAAACTTAATTTATCTTTAACTACCTTCTAATAGATCTTATAGTGAAAATACAAAAATTTTTGTTTGATCTTTTATACCGACAAATTTTAAGATATGGGGCTTTGACTAAAAAATCTCAACAATGGGTACGAACATTTGGATACAACAAAATAGAAGAAAAAACTATAGAATATTTAATTAAACATCATTAAAAAAAACAAAATATATTTAATGAGAACTCTGTTTTTATTTTTATTTTTTTGTTATTATCTTTATCCTTTTTTTCTTATTCCCAAATATTTTTATAAAATACACTACCAACAAAATCAAAATTTTAATATAATTATCTTTTAAGGTTAATTTCACTCACATCCCCCAGGATTTGGCTAAATACACTTTATCCCAATTGATTTGAAATTTCATTAAATAGGAGGAAAGGTGACTAAAAATAATACTTATTTTTAATAAGAGATAAGGTGACTGAAATAACAAATGAGAAAAATAAGGGAGATATTTGATCAAATTTTAAACCAATAAGGATTAAGTGCACTTAACCAAATTCTAAGAAAACGAATGAAATTAACTCTTATCTTTAAGAAAGTTGAAATATAAATAAATTAATTAAATCAAATGACTTGCTTTAAAGCAAAATAGGAGTATCATTTAAGGATTTCATACCAACACTCATATCATGTCATGTTCATACATAAATCATTTTCATCACTAGATTAACGAAGATGCCCAATTGTGAGGAATAAGAAACAATGGGAACCTAACATCCATACCATACCCTAAAGTCATGGAAACCTCAAGTCTGAGAAATTCATTGATTAATTAAGTACTATTAACAAGCATACACAAATTTTTGTTTGATCTTTTATACCGACAAATTTTAAGATATGGGGCTTTGACTAAAAAAATCTCAACAATGGGTATGAACATTTGGATACAACAAAATAGAAGGGAAAACTATAGAATATTTAATTAAACATCATTAAAAAACAAAATATTTTTAATGAGAACTCTGTTTTTATTTTTATTTTTTGCTATTATCTTTATCCTTTGTTTCTTATTCCTAAATATTTTTATAAAAATACACTACCAACAAAATCAAAATTTTAATATAATTATCTTTTAAGGTTAATTTCACTCACATCCCCCTCAGGATTTGGCTAAATACACTTTATCCCAATTGATTTGAAATTTCATTAAATAGGAGGAGAGGTGACTAAAAATAATACTTATTTTTTAATAAGAGATAAGGTGACTGAAAATAACAAATGAGAAAAATAAGGGAGATATTTGATCAAATTTAAACCAATAAGGATTAAGTGCACTTAACCAAAACTTCTAAGAAAACGAATGAAATTAACCCTTATCTTTTAAGAAAGTTGAAAATATAAATAAATAAATTAAAATCAAATGACTTGCTTTAAAGCAAAATAGGAGTATCATATAAGGATTTCATACCAACACTCATATCATGTCATGTCCATACAGAAATCCTTTTAATCGCTTGTAGCCCTTTCACACTGCAACTCACTATTGACCACAAAAACAGACCAAGTTCATTGCATTCATACAGATGGGTTTTTGGAAATTTCCCAAAAGTCCCCCATCATGGAAATAATTCAACACGTGTAGTCAAACTTATCAAAGCTTAGTCGTTGAAAAGGCATTACTTAGGTACACATTTGGACATATTTCCTTCTTTTTGTTTTTAAAATAGAAAATCATAATAAATATTATTTTAAGAAAAAAATTAAGATATAAAAAAAATACTCTCTTAAATTTACAAAATAATTAAAATAATTTTTAAAAAATATAAGATAAATCTATATTTCTCTACAAAATATATATATATAAATAAGATTTTTGGATTACTTTCTTAAATATCAAAGAAATCTCAATTAATTGTTTTATAAATCAATTTTTTTATCTTAAATCATTAATGATATTATAAATATGAGAACCATTTTTTTATTATATCATAAGAGATTTTTTCAAAAAAAATTATATATATATTTTTCTTATTTCTCACATTTATTGGTCGGTCAAGTCACTTGGCACCCAAACCCAATCCAACACAAACAGGCAATATATTATTAATTTTTGGGCTTAAGAGCACAAACAAAAAGACATGTTGGGTTCTTATTTAATCATTTCATAGTTGGAAAACAGGTAACTCTTCCTTTAATGAATAAAAAAAAAAGTAACAATTAATTAACTTAATGGAAGGAGAGGTTGGAGAGATTGTGACCCCCAAGCTTAATCAAAGGGACAAGAGTAAGACAGAAGCAGTTGGCAGTTCATAAAATTCTTAAGAAAGGACTTGAGAGAAAAGCATAGGCTGGTTGTAGATTTGTAGGCCACTCATTGTCTAAACTATTTAATGGTAAGAAGGGTTATTTAAGTATCATATTTTAAATGTTGAAGTTCCATAAAATCCTGTGAATGTAAACCTAAAAAATTCTCCCAGTCTAATAAGAGCTCATAAGTAAATGGGAAAAAGGTTATTTACCCCTATTATTTATACTTGCATGTACTATGTTTAAGTAACATTACAATATATCTATGCACAAAATTAAATGTATAATAAATAAAATAAATAAGTCTTAATTTTGGGAATATCCACTACTGTTATTAATTAACATAAGCATGGTTAGGACATGTTCAAGAACAAAATTATTATAAATTAGTGAATAAAATTGTGGAAATAGGAATTGGTTTTCATTTAAAAAGAAAAAAAAATAGAAGCTTTGTTTAGGAAGTGTTTTAATTGGAAAATATATTATATATAATTTGAGTATTTAATGCAGCCATGGCACACGAAAATGAATTTTTTAGGGTGTTGAACCACCTGGAAAGGTCTAGCTCTCTATTGAGGAAGGTTAAATTCAACCCAAATATTCATCAGTAGATCCCAACTTAGAGAAAATATAGATCAATTCTTAATTTTATTTTTGGTTATTTAGGATAAATATTCTCTTTTTTATTTTCAAGTGGTCTGAAATTTATAGTAAGATTAAATCTCCTATGGGGTGTCAGGTTCTGAGGACTTTTCCAAAATTCAAGCCATCACAGAAATCCTTTTCATCACTAGGTTCACGAAGATGCCCAATTGTGAGGAATAAGAAATCTCTTAGCTTAAGATAAATCTAACCCTTGAAAAGTGGAGTATTTCTATTTTTTCTATTCCTATAACAAAAACCACCGCTCCTCTCGTTCATTTTTGGAATTTTTTACAGTGGTCCTCTCCATTTTTGGTATCTTTAACAAAAAAAAAAAAATTCATGCGGCCCCCATTCCATATCCGTTTTCTTACCAAAAAACCCTTTTTTCTTTCTGATAAGCTCACAATCAAAATAAAAACAAAAAATATCAAACACATCTTCACCAAATAGAACCCCAACACATCTATAACAACAACAACAACTTGAAAACCAAACGGATTTACAACAAAAATTAAAATTTACGATAAACTGAAAAACTCAGAAATCTTACCTGACCAATGACTTCCAACCTTTGAATTTGAGCCAAGGATGCAAAGGAAGGATGAAACCCTAAAGAGACGAAACCCTAAAGGGAAGAAAGGTAACTGGGAAGGAAGAAAGGTAATTGGGAAAATGAAATTGGGAAAATGAATAAACCTAATCGGGAAATGGGGAAAAGGTAAAAGGAAAGTTAAAGCCGTAGTTGGTGACTACGGCTTTGACTGTTTTTAAAAATAATCAAAGCCGTAGTCACCAACTACGGTTTTAAACTTAAAGTTAGAACCGTGGTTGGTAACTACGGTTTTGACTGTTTTTTTAAAAAAAAACCGTAGTTACCAACTACGGTTTTATGACATGGTAATCTACGTGGCGCAGACACATTAGATTGGGTATTATTTTATAAATGAGGGTACTTTATGGATTTTTTTTTTAAATGTAGTCTTTTGGGTCAAAGCTCCATTACATGGCCCGGGGGGACCTCCTTAGGCAGGGAGGAACAACAGGACACATGGCGAGAGGGAATAGCAGCCATGGTGGTGGTTGAGGAGCCCATACTTGTAAATGGGATGAACAGGAAAGAAAAGGTCGCTTGCCAAGGAAGATAAAAAAAATAGAGGTGAGATATTTTTCAAGCTCAGGAGGGATACACTCTGAAAAGGGGCAAGCACGAGGAGGGGGAGTATTCTGGAGGGAGGAAGCGATCAGGGAGTTTTGCAGCTCGGGGGAGGGGGGGTGGAACCAAGCAACTTTGCTCCAAAGGAATCATTCAGGTTTGATCAATTCGCACCTTAGGTTCTCCGCTTTTATCTCGTTTTATTTTGTTTTCAGTCATCCATTGCTTCATTCCTGATAGTTGGATGTTTGTTTTAATTATTTAACGTGCTAAACTTGCTCCTCATTTCCTGTATTGCCTGACCCCTGTTTTCCCCTGTACAAGTTGTGTGATGGCTACGCTATGCATGAGTCGTATGATGATTGTGTTATATGTTTGCATTTTGAGACCATTCAGATTTTCCCACCAGTTTTTTTTTTCTTTCTTAACTTCTTGGTTCTCATAAAATGGAGTTGGGTAATGGTATTATCCTCCCTTATGCATGCTCTGTTTTATTTCATGGTGTCCTCTGTTTCCGGTTCTTCTTGGGTGTTTAGATACCATATTTTGGGTTAACTGTTTGAATGAAGCTGAATCTAAGAAGACTCAACATTAGAATCTTGGGAGGTATTGTCATCTGGTATGTTAGGGGAGTTGAGGGATTATCCAGCCAGTATGGCATGAAGAGGATCTATTCTCAACAGGATGTGATGTTGCTTACTTCTCATGGCCTGCCTCGTACATCCAAGGAATAGCTCACCGTGATGCAATGGCAATCCTCAAGGCGTATTGCAGGATGACACTCAACCACTTCCATCATACTTTACACCGTTCATACCCATCATAATTTTCACCCATAATTCATCTCATAAGCTCACCACTTTTGCCGTACCCATGACCATACTCATCTCTTTCTCTCTCTTGCCAACCCATTCTATCTATCTCATCATTTTCCATCACTCATCCGGCTAATTGTAACTCCTATCTTTCATTCTCATCGGTTCTTATTCTTCATAGACATAGGATCGGGTCACCACCTCACACTCAACTCATTCATCTCATCACCCTTCCTACCTTCGCACCCCTCCGGTACCCACCACTCTTCCATACCCATCGTTACACCCCCCGCTTACATCCTCAATCTACAGACCACCATTTCTCAACAACACGGAATCGCTTTCCAGATTTGGACCCTACCCCTGCATGCGTGAAGTGCTACTTTGCATGGTCACTTCCATCTTGCTATCCTCCCACACTTCATGTCCACCAATGCCCCTCACTGTACATGCTCCCCCATTTCCTTATCTTCCATGTCCACGGAACCCATTCCTCATAAACTTCCACCATAGATTCCATGGATCCCATGTCCACATCCTCCTACACCCTTCAACGGAAGTGGGTGAGTGTTGCCTTGCCGGGGATATCTTTTATGGTGTTGGATGAAGCAAGTCGTATACTGGATACGGGATTTGAACCAGAAGTCCTTTCTATATCAAGTCGGATATGATTTGTTCGCCAAATGGCAATGTGTAATGCAGCACAGACCATATTGGTTCATCAACTAGCTCAAGAATTCGTGGATCCCCACCCATCTAAGGTGGTGATGAATTCGAATGATTTAGCTTCCGCCCATGATGTTATGTAAATATCGGAGGTCTATGATGATTGATCAAGTGATGATTGTTTGCTCACTTTGCTGGGAAACTACCATAAGTCCCAAAGTGATGAATGTTTGCTGGATTTTTCTCAATAGTACGGTAAATTAAAAAAGTTATGCTTAAATTACTATAATAGAAGAAGTTATTACAAATATACGGTAGTTTTTGCCACATAGGAGAGAGGATTTGCCACTTAGGAGAGAGGAGAGAGGAGAGAGGAGAGAGGGTGAACGGATAAATTTTTTTTAAAACCAAAATCATCTTTTCAAATTTCAAAAGTCAAAAGGGAAATCGTCTCTTCAAAAGACGAGTTCCATGAAAAAAAAAATTTAGTATTTAAAAAAATTCCTCATTTACAAGGGAACTCGTCTCTTCAAGAGACGAGTTCCATGAAAAAAAATATATATATTTTTTTAAAAATTCCCAAATTATTATTTAAAGAAAAAAAAAACAATTCCTCAAAGGAACTCGTCTCTTCAAGAGACGAGTTCCATGAAATATATATATATATATATATATATATATATATATATATATATATATATATATATATATATATATATATATATATTAAAAAATTCCCAAATTATTATTTAAAAAAAATAAATAAATAATTTCTCAAGGGAATCTCTTCAAGAGACGAGAAAATAAAAATATTTTTTTTAAAAAAAATTATCAAATTAAAAATAAAAAATTCCCAAATTATTATTTAAAAAAAAAACAATTCCTCAAGGGAACTCGTCTCTTCAAGAGACGAGTTCCCATGGAAAAAAAATATTTTTTAAAAAATATATATATATTTTTTAAATATTCCCAAATTAAAAAAAAAAAAAAAACAATTCCAAGGGAACTCGTCTCTTGAAGGGACGACTTCCCATGGGGAAAAAAAAAAATTTTTAAATATTTTTTTTAAAAAATACCCAAATTAAAAAAAAAAAAAAAAAAAAAAAAAAAAAAAAAAACCAATTCCACAAGGGACGAGTTCCCATGGGGAAAAAAATTTTTTTTTAAAAATATTTTATTTTTAAAAAAATACTCAAATTAAAAAGAAAAAAAAAACAATTCCTCATGAGAACTCGTCTCTTCATGGGAGAAAAAATATATTTTTAAAAAAATTTTTTTTTTTTAAATTCCCAAATTAAAAAAAATAAAAAAAAATCCTCAAGGGTCCATTATATATTTTTTTAAAAAAATTTCCCAAATTATTATTAAAAAATATATTTATTTTTTAAAAAAATAACAAATTATAAAAAAATATATTAAAAAAAAATTCCTTAATGTAACTCGTCTCTTCAAGAGACGAGTTCCCATAAAAAAAATTCCTCAAGGGAACTCGTCTCTTAAGAGACGATTTCCCTTTTGGAATTTTTTTATATTTGGGATTTTTAAAAAAAAATATATTAATTTTTTTTCATGTGAAGAGACGAGTTCCCTTAACGAATTTTTTTTTTTAATTTGGGAATTTTTTTAAAAAAATATATATATTTTTTTTTCATGGGACCTCGTCTCTTGAAGAGACGAGTTCCTTTGAGGAATTTTTTTAAATTTTTTTTATGGGAACTCGTCTCTTGAAGAGACGAGTTACGCTTAGGAATTTTTTTTTTTTTAATATATTTTTTTTTTATAATTTGGGATTTTTTTAAAAAAATAAATATATTTTTTTTATGGGAACTCGTCTCTTCAAGAGACGAGTTCCTTTGAGGAATTGTTTTTTTTAAAAAAAAATAATAATAATTTGGGAATTTTTTTAAAAATATATATATATTGGGAACTTTTTTAAAAATATATGTATATTTTTTTTCCATGGGAACTCGTCTTTTGAAGACGAGTTCCCTTGAGGAATTGTTTTTTTTTTTTTTTTTTTAATTTGGGAACTTTTTTAAAAAATATATATTTTTTATTTTTCATGGAACTCGTCTCTTCAAGAGACGAGTTCCCTTGAGGAATTGTTTGTTTGTTTTTATTTATTTTTATTTTTTTAATTTGGGTATTTTTAAAAAAAAATATTTTAAAATTTTTTTTTCCCATGGAAACTCGTCTCTTGAAGAGACGAGTTCCCTTGTGGAATTGTTTTTTTTTTAATTTGGGAATTTTTTATAAAAATATTTTTTTTCCCCATGGGAACTCGTCTCTTCAAGAGACGAGTTCCCTTGAGGAATTGTTTTTTTTTTTTTTTTTTAATTTGTGTATTTTTTAAAAAAAAATATTAAATTTTTTTTTTAAATAATATTTTGGGAATTTTTTTAAATATATATATTTATGGAACTCGTCTCTTGAAGAGACGAGTTCAATTTTTTTTTTTTAAATTTGAGAATTTTTTTTAAAAAATATTTTTATTTTCTCGTCTCTTGAAGAGATTCCCTTGAGGAATTGTTTTTTTTTTTTTTTAAATAATAATTTGGGAATTTTTATAATATATATATATATATATATATATATATATATATATATATATATATATATATATATATATATATATATATATATATATATTTTCATGGAACTCGTCTCTTGAAGGGACGAGTTCCGTTGAGGAATTTTTGGGAATTTTTTTCCCATGGGAACTCGTCTGAGACGAGTTCATTGAGGAATTGTTTTTTTTTTTTTAAATAATAATTTGGGATTTTATATATATATATATATATTTTCATGGAACTCGTCTCTTCAAGAGACGAGTTCCCTTGAGGAATTGTTTTTTTTTTTTTTTTAAATAATAATTTGGGAATTTTTAAAAAATATATATATATTTTTTTTCATGGAACTCGTCTCTTGAAGAGACGAGTTCCCTTGTAAATGGGGAATTTTTTTAAATACTAAATTTTTTTTTTTCATGGAACTCGTCTTTTGAAGAGACGATTTTCCTTTTGACTTTTGAAATTTGAAAAGATGATTTTGGTTTTAAAAAAAAATTATCTGTTCACCCTCTCTCCTCTCTCCTCTCTCCTATGTGGCAAAAACTACCGTATATTTGTAATAACTTCTTCTACTACAGTAATTTAAGCATAACTTTTTTAATTTACCGTACTATTGAGAAAAATCCAATGTTTGCTAGGTAACACGTTGCATGGCCATTTTGGCATGCAAGCTGCCAACACCACTCACCATTTTATCTACCTATTTATTTATTCCACCACTCACTATTTTATCTACCTATTTGTTTTTTCCACGACTCACCACCTTATTTACCTATTTATTTATTCCTTCATGTCTTAATATTAAAGTTCAATTCTCCATAATTCCTATTTCCTAATTCAATTTATAATTTCCAAGATTCCATTTTTTTCATTCATTTATTTAATCTTTATTATTTCCAACATTACTATTATTTTATTTATTTATTTATTTTCCAAATTCCACAGTTTTTTAAAAAAAAAACAATATTTTTAAAAATTCCGTTTTCCAAATTTAATTTTCATTCCATCCTTAAACAACTAATTTTTCGGGTTTCCGGTTTTCGAAATTTAACTTTCCGGTATTCCATCCTTAAAATAATTTTTCAAGTTTTCGGTTTTCGAAATTTAATTTTCCAACATTCCATCCTCAAAATAATTTTTCGAGTTTCCAATTTTCACATTTATTTATTTAATCATTATTATTATTATTATTCCATTTATTTATTTATTTTAAAATTTCATCTTTAAACAATTCTTCAAAATTTCGACTTCCAAATTTAATTTCCAATCTAAAAAATTCCACTATTCACATTCATTCGTTTAAATATTATTTTTGTTAATTATCATTACTATTCCATAATTATTTATTTATTTCTTTTAAAAAAATTTCAATCATAAAAGTTCAATCCTTCAAAAACCCGATTCCTAAATTAATTTTTAATCTCAAATATTCGACTATTCACTTTCATCCGTTTAGATATTATTCTTGTTATTATTATTATTATTCCGTACTTATTTATTTATTTCCTTTAAAAATTCCAATCATTAAAATTCAATTCTTCAAAAATCTGACTTCCTAAATTAATTTTCAATCTCAAATATTCGACTATTCACTTTCATCCGTTTAAATATTATTCTTGTTATTATTATTATTACTCCGTATTTATTTATTTAATTCTTTAAAAAAACCCCAATCATTAAAATTCAAATTCTTCAAAAAAATCCGGACTTCCTAAATTAATTTTCAATCTCAAATACTCGACTATTCACTTTCATCCGTTTATATATTATTCTCATTATTATTATTATTATTCTGTATTTACTTATTTATTTCCTTTAAAAATCCCAATCTTTAAAATTCAATTCTTCAAAAACCTGACTTCCTAATTTAATTTTCAATCTCAAATATTCAACTATTCACTTTAATCCGTTTAAATATTATTCTTGTTATCATTATTATTATTTTTTATTTATTTATTTATTTTCTTTTAAAAATCTCATTCCCTGAAGCCCAATTCTTCAAGAATCCAATGTCCTAATTAAATTTTCAATCTCAAAATTTCCACTATTTAATTTCATTGTTTAAATATTATGTTTATTAATTATCATTATTATTTCTCATGTATTTATTTATCCTCTTTTAAAAATCTCATTCCTTAAAGCCCAATTCTTCAAAAATCCAATGTCCTAATTAAATTTTCAATCTCAAAATCTTCAATTTCATTCGTTTAAATATTATGTTTGTTAATTATTATTATTATTTCTCATGTATTTTTCTATCCTTTTTTTAAAAAATCTCATTCCTTAAAGCCCAATTCTTCAAAAATCCAATGTCCTAATTAAATTTTTAATCTCCAATCTCTAAAATTCTATCTTTCGTAGCTTACCTAATCTTTATTATTTCGTCATCGTTATTATTCTATTCATTTACTTATTCACTCATCCACCTATCCACTTATTTAAAATCCCCCCTCTAAATAATTCTTCAAATTTCCAAATCTCTAAATTCAACTCCCAATTTCCAGAATTCCCAACTTCGTAATCATTTATCCATACTTTCGCTACTCTATTCATTTATTTATTCATTGGTTCATTTATTTAAAATTTCATCCTTAAACAATTCTTTAAATTTCCGATCTCTAAGTATTCCAATTTCCGAAATTCTAACTTTCATAATTATTTATTTTGTCATTATTATTATCCCATTCATTTATTTATTAACTTATTCATTTATTTAAAATTTTGTTTTTAAATAATTCTTCAAAATTCCGATTTCCAAATTTAGTTATCTGAAAATCCAATTTTCCAATTTCCGAACTTAATTATCAGTTTCCAATATCCTAATTCTTGCATTTCTTCCGTTACTTATTTATTATTATCATTTTATCCATTCATTTCTAAAAATTCTGCCTCTGAATGATTCCCAAGATTTCCAATTTTTATAACTCGATTTTCACAGTTTCTACTTCTCAAATAATTTTCAATTCTGGTTTCCTTCAAAATTTAATTCTCGAGGTCCCAATTTTCGTAACTTAATCCCAAACTCTCAAATAATTTTCGAGGTTCCAATCTCTTTCAAATTTAATTTCTAAAAATCTCATTTTTACATTTAATCTCTAAAAATCCGATTTTCAAATAACCTCTAAAACTCCAATTTTCAAATAATCTATAAGACTCCAATTTTCAAATAAACTTCAAAAGTCCAGTTTTCCCTCGAACAGTTTTAATTTTTGTTTGGCGATGCATGTGATAGGTTTTGTGTTTTTTTTTTTATTATTATTGTACACTGACCCCATTTTTATGATGGCGCATTGCTCGTTCGTGGCCCAGGTACGCATCCACTCTCTTTCTGGTCATTCTCTATGCATGTTTTGATTCCCATATGTGCATGATCGATTTGAGTATCCATTGATTTCCTATTAATCGTCATGTCATCTTCATTTTATTAGTAGAGACCCGACTTTGGGGACTTAGAGGGGTGCTACGGTTTTTACCGTACCTTCCCAATAAGTAACCTGACTCCCGAGCCTGATCCGGTTTTTCATAGACCACCTTTTCCAAAATAAGGAGTCGCACTTAGGGTTTTCTTTCTTATTTTGTTACCCTTTACAAATAAAACAAAATTAAGTGGTGACTCCAAGTCATTTTTTTTTAATAAATAAAATCATTTTTCAAAATAAAAGTCGAGCTCCCCATCGAGTGAGAAATGCATGAGTCAAAATACAAGGTCCACAATATCTTAAATTAATAAATTATATAATTTTATATCTTATTTATATTTCATATAACTTTATTATTTTAAGATTATTAATTTATTAATAAATAAAATATTCATTTATTATTATATTTATTAATTTATTTTTATTAAAATAATACTAAATTCTTAAATTTAAATATATAAATTTTTTATTATTAAAGTATATATTTTAATTTTAATAATAATTTATAATTTAATATTTTTTAAATTAAATTTTAAAGTAAAAGAAATTGAAACCTTAATTATCAAATATGACTTTAATTAAAAGATGATGCCTTAATCTGTAATTGAGGCTGCAACTTAAATTAAAAAAAGAAAAAAAGAAAAATTATGATATGGTTCCTATACGCAGATAAAAGACTAATTTAAACATAAGTCTTGGAAAAGGGTTAAACCCTATATATTTTTCTAGATATTGTGCCCCAAAACTTCCATTTTCCAAGACTAGCCAGTTGGGATGCGGAAGGCCCGACTTTTTTTTTTTCTTTTTTTATTAGGTTGAAAATTGAAACAGTATATCACTGTTTCACTTTCAAACTAAAACCGTGTCATCTTTTTAGCTTCACCTTTTTACTTTTTATTTTTTATTTTTTTATCTTATTTATTCATATAACTTTATTATTTATGATTGTTAATTTATTTATATATTAAATTTAAATAAGTGTAAACAAATAACATCATTAAAATTTAAATTTATAAAAAATAAATATATAAATGTTATGTACTAAAATTTATTATTTACTAATTAATATTATTATTTACATAAAATTTAAAATATATACTTTAATAATTAAAAAATTATATATTTAAACTTAAGTATTTAGTATTACTTCAATAAATATAAAATTTTAGAAATAATAATAGATTATTATTTTATTTATTAATAAATTAATAATATTAAAACAATAGAGTTATATGAGCCTTCTCATTTTAATAATTTTTTTTTATTTAGATTAAAACCACGTTTGGCAAATCCGTACTTCATTTTAATTTTTATTAATTTAGGTTAAAACTGCATTTGTCATTTGACAAATGCAATTTTATTTTTAAATTTTTTGCATTTTTAACTTTACATTTTTACATGTATTTGATGATTTTTTAAAAAAAATTTAAAGGTTATAAAATAAATATATTAAAATATATTAAAAATATTATGTTAATTAATGCTCTTATTTATATGAAATTAAAAAATATGCTTCACTAATAAAAAATTTATACTAGACCCGTAAGTTTAAACATATAAACATTTTTATTATTAAAGCATATATTTTAAATTTATTTCATAACTTTTAAATTTTAAACAAACTAATTAAAAAAATAAGTAAAAATATGAAGTTAAAAATGTAAAAAAATAAAATGCGGTTTCAACCTAAATAAACAAAAATATTAAAATAAAATGGCTCCTATTGACAATAAAATGATTGCTTTGAATATTATGATTTTATTTTTAAGTTTGACTCATTTATTTATATAATTCTGTTATTTCAAGATTATTAAATTTTTGATAAATAAAGTAATAATTTATTATTATTTTTTAAAAAATATCTTGATTGAAGTAATATTAGATGCTTTAGTTTAAATATATAATTTTTTAATTATTAAAGCATATATATTGAATTTCATGTAAATGGGAATATTAATTAATAAATAATAAATTTTGTATTTTTAACAAATAAAAAAGTTATTAAAAACGGTTGAAAACATGTTAATTATGCAATTGTGTTTAGAAAGCACAACAGCTTGTGATGCTTGCATTTTTCAACCAAAGCAAGTATATTCAACCTTGGGTTCCCTACACGAGTAATGAGTGGAACAAATTATTATTGTAGATCAAGGATAAAAATATCGAGATATATCGATAATATATCATTTATATATCATGTACCGGAGAATGTGAATATAATATATAAATAAGATATATCAATTGACAAAAATATCGAATTATATTGAAAAAAATCACTGACATATCTACGATATATCGGTGAAATAAGTGATGTTTAATGGTCAAATTTTTTAATGTTAGATTAGCTCAATCAACCTATGAATGGTGACCTTTTAATCTTCTCTAATGGGGCAAAAGATGGATAAAGTCTAATTACTTAATATATGTAAATTCTTTAATTTTAGTACAATGGATCAAAGCCTATAAAGCTTTGCAATATCTCAAAGTTAAGTTTCAATGTGGAATTGTGTTCTTATTTGTACAAAATGAAAAAAATATATGGGGGAAATGTTTAATGTCCAAACTTTTTAATGTTGAATGAGCCCAACCAGCCTATAATGGTGACTTTTTAATGTTCTCTAATGGGCCAAAGGCTATAAAGCTTTGCAATATCTCAAAGTTAAGTTTTGATGTTGAATTGTGCTCTTATTTACATAAAATGAAGGACTTGAACTTAGGTGCTTAGATTTAAAATGGATGGCTTTTATCATTAAACCAAACTTATTTTATGATAGACATACACACAGAGATATATATATATATATATATATATATATATATTAATATATTTTATAAATTAATAAAAATAAAATATTATAAATAAATTAATTTTAATTATTTTATGATCAATTTCATATACTAATTAAATATAAGAAAAATGTAAAATCATAAATAAAATTATCAATATTTTTATCTTGATATAAACCTTATGGTGCTAGCTTGGATCATTCATCGAGGAAAGTGAGCTGAAAGAAAGAAAATAGAAAATAGAAAATGGAAAGAAAAAGAGACACATGAAGTTATTGGAAAATGATAGCCTTTTTCAAGATCATTATCACAATAGGTTATTCCATTGAAAGAATTATTATTATTATTGTGGACCTATTGTTTATTCTAAACTATTATTAGCTAGTTTTTTAATCAGGGGAATTATGTAAATATGTTGCATCAGGGAATTATAAAAGAAAACATAACCCAAAAAAACCCTTTCATTGGAAAGTACATTTTGACCCAAAAAAAATGCCCATTTCATGCTTAATGTTTGAGTGGGGTTTTTGCTTAAGATTTCAGACAGTGGTAGAGGAAAATTTGTACAAATAAAAATAAAGAGTGAAAGGGCGAACCATGTTGTTGTTATATATAGAGATTTTAAAAATTAAGTGTACTAGTATGTAGTTAAGATGAACCTTTCTCTCATATGGAGTAAGGATGTTTTATTTTTGGTAGAAAACAACAATATGTTGTTGAATAACTTAAATTTTTTATTCAGGTGATGGCTATAAGAAATAGGACTTGCTTTAAACCATAGTTTTTAAATGCAAAAAATAAGAAACATAGGGATAGAACAAAGCTTTTATCACATATCCTCATTTGGTGGACTCTCATCTTTTAAGCTACTGTAGAGAGAAAAAATAAAAAAAATAACTGAAATAAAAGTATGCTACACTTGATTGTTGGAATTTTTATGTGTGGACTTACATAATCAATTTGATAATATCATAAATCAATGTTAATTTATTTTTTGCATTGTGGTCCATAATGGGACTGGATACATATTGTTGCTTGATTTTTTATGAGCTCACCCTAATTTACTTGACTGGCCCATTAAGTCAAGTCGTCCAACTAAAGTGTGTAATGTGTAATATATATATATATATGAATTTATTTATATATATATAGAGAGAGAGAGAGAGATGTGTGTGCATTTGGGTAGCTATCCTCTTTTCTTCTATTTGGAGAGCACTCCCGGCAAACACACACACACACACTTCACTTTGGACTGAATTTTGGGAGGCAAGGGAAGAGCTCATTGATCCCTCATTCTCAGACCATCACGCACCCGGAAAGCAGCTTATTGGACATCAGAGGGAGAAGAAATGGCTTCTCATGGCATGAACCAAGGTAACCAGATGAATTTTTGCTGTTAAATGCATGCTTAAATGTTAACATGTGATCCTATAATATTTAAATTCTCTTCAATTGGTATCAGAGCAAGCATGGTTGATATTTGTGCTGCAATTTTGGGTTAATTTTTTATTTCTCGTTTTCTGGTTATGGAAGACATTTTTTGGGGGTTTTTTTTTTTCGTTTAGTGTTAATTCTTGGTTTTCAAGCCCGATTGAGGTTGGAGACTTGTAGAGAATATTGTTTGGAGCAAAACCCATCAATTTTTGTGATTTTTGGAGCTCATTTGGTGATATTTCGAAAATTAGGGCTTGTTTGGTTCTTGCTATTATGCGTTTTTTGTGCATTTTTGGGTTTGGATTGAAGGATTGATGTTTGAGGATGGAAATCTAAGTATTTTTGTCGAAAAATGCAGGAAATTTTGGGCGAATTTTTTTTTTCTTCTCCAGAACCAGGCCGTGCTTAACTGGAGGAGAAGATAAATAGTACATGCTGACGTCATAAAAATAAAAAAATAAAAAATAAAAAAACAATTTTTTTTTTTTTTTTTTGCCTTGGTATTCTTGGATTGATTATGCATATGTTAGAATTATTATGCATTTGTTAAAATTGACTTTATTAGGACAATTATTATAATTATTGTTTTTATGGTATAATTTTTATTTTATACCAATAATGTTGTCCAAGGTCAATTTTGTTAACTATTTAAATTTATTGTGGCAATATATAACACTTGTGTGATTGCCTATCGCAATTCCAAGTGTGCCAAGTTACGCAAATTGAATATTTTAGTTTATCATGACAATAGTGAACATATATATGGTTGCCTATCATGACCCTACATGTGTCAAATTGTCTTTGCTGAGATAATTTAACTCCCACATTTAGTTGCTTTATTATTGTGATTACTAAGATCCATACGGGTATTATAATTGTCCTATCGATGATAACAATACTTGGTAGGATGCTTAGATTGGTGAAGGAAATTAATTGTATATTATGAATCGTACTAATTTTCTTTGCCCTTTCGGTAATAAAATTAGTACATCTTGGTTGTAATATTTAATTAGTTGTCCTTATCGCCGTGGAATTTTCAAATTTTCAATCTATTGCTAAATTGAGAAATTATGGAAACTAGCAAATGCATGATATTGTAATAACATGCATACTGTTGAATTTTGCTATTTTCCAGCTACTAGCAATCCTGGTATTTCTCTGCAATTGTTTGCCATCAAACCTCTTACTGGAAATAATTTTGAAGAATGGTTTGAGTCCTTTAACGTGCATATGACTCTGCAAAATCTGGACTTGGCTTTGAGGGCTGATGAGCCAAGTAAGCCCACTGATGTGAGCTCTGCAGATGAAAGATTATTTATGAAAGATGAGAGCACTCCAACAGGAGTTGTTTGATGGTGATGAAATACACTATGGATAAATCTATCAAAGAATGTGTGCCAAAGATGGAAAGGGCCAAAGACTTCTTGGAATATGTGAAGGCCAATTATACCAAGGTTGATAAGGCAGAAATGGCAACTCATTTGAAGCTTCTCACAACTATTGTATATGATGGAGTCAGTGGGGTTAGAGATCATATCATCAAGCTAAGGCACTACTTCAACAAGGCAAATGAGATGAAAGTGGAGTTGGGTGAAAATTTTTCGAAATGGTTGATACTTGAGTCTCTTCCTGTTTCTTTTGATGCAGTGAAGTTGACTTACAATGCCTTGAAAGAAGAATGGACTCTGGAGGAGTTGATGTCCATTGTAGTGCAACATGAAGTCTCACTGAACAAAAATGAAACTCACTCCCTTGCTCTTGTAACTGATCAAGTCAGTAATATGAAGAAAAAACCCCCACACAAGAATTTTGGAGGCTTTAAGCAGTTCAAGAGGAAAGGGAATTCAAATCAAGGAACCTCCAATGCATCTGCTCTTTCTAATGCTGCAAAGAGTGAGAAATTCAAGGGGAAGTGCAACTTTTGCCATAAGATTGGCCACAAGCAAGCTGATTGCTTCAAATTTAAAAATTGGCTAGAGAAGAAAAAGAAAAGTGAAATTGTGGTTGTGGTTAATTTGAATGCAAATATGATTGAGACAAATATTGTTGATGTTCATGCCAATTCTTGGTGGTTAGATACTGGTGCCACTATTCATGTCACTAATTCTTTGCAGGAGATGACAAACAGAAGGAAGCCGTCAAAGCATGAAGAATGTGTGTATATGGGTGACGGAAGCAAAGTGAAAGTGGAATTTTTTGGCATGATAAAGTTAAAGTTGATCACAGAAAGTTTTTTGTTGTTACACAATGTGGCTTTCATACCCTCACTTCGGAGGAATCTGATTTTTGTATCTTCTTTGGATAGACTTGGTTATTCTTTTCATTTGGAGATGGAAAAGTGGATATTTTTTTCAACTCAGTCTTAATTGGCAATGGTGTTTTGTTTAGAAATCTTTATTGTCTCAATTTGCATCATGGTTTATTATGTGATTCATCTTCTATTAATTCTTTTGTTGGTTGCAAGCGTGCTAGAATGAATTTGAGTTCTTCCATGTTACGGCACAAACTCCTAAGTCATATTTCTAGGCAAAGATTAGAGAGATTGGTGAAAGATGGTGTGCTTTCTAATCTTGATTTCTCATACTTCGAAACTTGTGTTGTTTGCTTAAAGGGGAAGATGACAGCAAAGACCAGAAAAGAGAATATTGATAGGTGTGGAAGTACTTTAGACTTGATCCACACAGATATATGTGGTCCTTTGACACCAACTGCTTAAGGGGGTTATAAATATTTCATCACTTTTATTGATGATTTCTCTAGATTTGGTTATGTTGAACTAATCCATAAGAAATCTGACTCCCTGAATGTGTTTAAAGCCTTTAAGGCTAAGGTGGAGTTGCAGTTGGGAAAACCCATTAAAGCTGTGAAGCCTGATAGAGGTGGTGAGTATTATGGGAGATATGATGAGATTGGACGGAATCCTGGACCATTTGCTAAGTTTCTGTTGGAATGCGACATTGATGCAAGATATACAATGTCAGGCACTCCTCAACAGAATGGGGTTGTAGAAAGGAGGAATCGCATATTGTTAGATATGGTGAGATGCATGTTGTCCGATTCCTCTTTACCAGAATTTCTGTGGGGTGAAGCCTTAAGGACTGCGGCATATATTTTGAATCAAGTGCCCAGTAAGTCTGTGCCTAAGACACCTTATGAGCTATGGTCAGGAAAGAAACCCAGCCTTCACCATTTCCATGTTTGGGGATGTAAGGCTGAGGTTAGGTCTTATAACCCACAGTCAAAGAAACTTGATCCTAAAACCATTAGTGGTTTCTTTGTTGGTTATTGCATTGGATCAAGGAGTTCTAGATTTTATTGTCCATCTCATACCACCAGGATCATTGAATCAGATAGGGCTGTATATTTTGAGGATAAAGTTAATACTGATCCAAATTTTGTGCCTCGTGAGATATCTTTTGGAGAAGAACATGTTGTGATTCCTTTTCCTACATCTCATGTTCCAAATGTGGATGTTCCTATTGTCCAACAACCAGCCACTAATCAAGGAGAGCATGGTGATCAAGTGGAATCTGGCTTTCTTGTAGATGATACTGTTGTTAATGAGGTTCCTTTGAGAAGATCATAGAGGGTTCGTAGGCCGGCTATTTTAGATGATTATAGGGTTTATTTGCAGGAGCATGAGTATGATGGTTATGATGCTTTTGATCCAGTCACTTACCAAGAAGCAATTCATTGTCCTCAATTCATATCTTGGAAAGAAGCCATGGATGATGAAATGAATTCTATGTATATGAATGGTGTTTGGGACTTGGTTGAATTGCCACATGGTTGTAAATCAGTTGGGTATAAGTGGGTCTTTAAGACCAAACGTGATTCTAGCGGGAAAATATAGAGATATAAAGCTAGACTTGTGGTTAAAGGTTATAGTCAAAGAGAAGGAATTGATTTCAAAGAAACCTTCTCACCTGTGTCGACCAAGGATTCTTTTAGACTGATTATGGCCATAGTAGCTCATTTTGATTTGGAGCTACATCAGATGCATGTCAAGACAACTTTCTTGAATGGTGATTTGGATGAAGAGGTGTATATGGAGCAACCTCCTGGTTTTGTAGAAGTTGGAAAGGAAAATTTAGTTTGCAAGCTCAATAAGTCCATTTATGGTCTTAAACAGGCTTCGAGGCAGTGGTATCTGAAGTTTGATAGGATTATCACCCAAAATGGCTTTAAAGAGAATACAGTTGACAGATGCATATATTTGAGGGTCAGTGGGAGTAGTTACATATTTCTTGTTTTATATGTTGATGATATACTACTCGCATCAAATGATCCTGACTTGTTGATTGAGACAAAGCACATGTTGTCAACCCATTTTGACATGAAGGATCTTGGTGAGGCTTCTTATGTCTTGGGCATAAAGATTCTTCGTGATAAGGCTAATGGAGTGCTTAAATTGTCTCAAAGAGCCTATATTGAAAAGATATTGAAGAGGTTCAATATGCACAACTGTAAATCTACTAAAGCGCCAATTGTGAAGGGTGATAAATTTTCAGAGGCTCAGTGTCCTCAAAATGATGATGAGAGAGAGGAAATGAGGATCATTCCTTATTCATCTGTGGTGGGCAGCCTTATGTATGCTCAAGTATGTACACGCCCTGATATTGCTTTTGTTGTGGGCATGTTAGGAAGGTACTTCAGCAATGCTGGGAGTCAACATTGGAAAGCAACTAAGAAGGTCTTTAGGTATTTGCAAGGAACTAAGGACTTAATTTTGACATATCAGCGCACCAGCTTACTTGATGTAGTTGGGTTTTGTGATGTTGATTTTGCTGGCTGCATAATGATAAGAAATCCACTACGGGCTATATTTTTATGATGGCAGGAGGAGTTGTACCTTGGAAAAGTGTCAAGCAGACACTTACAGCATCCTCAACTATGGAGGCAGAGTATGTGGCATGTTATGAGGCTTGTTGTCATGTTATGTGGATGCGGAATTTTATTTCAGCTTTGGGAGTTGTTGACTCCATTTCTAGACCGCTGAAATTATTTTGTGATAATTCCGCAGCTATTGCTTTCTCTAAGAACATTAGGAGTATTTCTCGCTCCAAACATATTGATGTAAAGTTCTATTTTGTTAAGGAGAAGGTGGCAAAGTCTCTTATTGATATTGAACACATGTCCACAAAAAGTATGTTGGCGGATCCATTAACAAAAGGCTTACCCATAATTGTGTTTCAAGAACATGTATCTCAAATGGGGTTGTTGGAAGCCTAGGTTGTATTAAGTTAGTGGGAGCCACTTTTTGGTATTGTAATACTATGTTATTGTTGGAAGGATTGCTATTATTGTACATTTCCCTATAAATCAAGCAATGAAGCATATATGATTGCTTTTGATTATTTGTTTTTGATGAGATTCTATGGGACATTGATTTATGATTATGTATATGTTGTGATGTTTGATTATGTAGTCCAAGTGGGAGAATTGTTGGAATTTTTATGTGTGGACTTACATAATCAATTTGATAAAATCATAAATCAGTGTTAATTTATTTTTTGCATTGTGGTCCATAATAGGACTGGACACAGATTGTTGCTTGATTTTTTATGGGCTCACCCTAATTCACTTGACTGACTCATTAAGTCAAGTCGTCCAACTAAAGTGTGTAATGTGTAATATAGATATATGAATTTATATATATATATATATATATATATAGAGAGAGAGAGAGAGAGAGAGAGAGATGTGTGCATTTGGGTAGCTATCCTCTTTTCTTTTATTTGGAGAGCACTCCCGGCAAACACACACACACATTTCACTTTGGACGGAATTTTAGGAGGCAAGGGAAGAGCTCATTGATCCCTCATTCTCGGACCACCACGCACCCGGAAAGCAGCTTATTGGATATCAAAGGGAGAAGAAATGCCTTCTCATGGCATGAACCAAGGTAACCGGATGAATTTTTGCTATTAAATGTATGCTTAAATGTTAACATGTGATCCTATAATATTTAAATTCTCTTCATTGATTCCTACTTAATAACAATGAGGGATCCAGCTGGCCTAGGGCGCAACCCCTACCCATGAAAATCCTGTTTAGTTCCAATGAGGATGTTCGATGCCCTCCTCCAAATGTGGGGAAAAAAAATCCATCTCCAAACAAGCAATGCCCCCATCCCCTAAGCCAAGCCATGTGAAAGTCCAACTTAGGAAAAATTATAGGTCGCTCCCCCTCTTCCCCAACACAAAGTTTGAGAACTTTAATTTGTGTACTTACAGTGAATACGTTCAATGATTTAGTTGTTGAAGGGCATCTTTTAATCTTATTGTCATATGATGAGAGATGAGTCTTGGGTTTTTCGTCAAAAAGAACATAATGAAGATAAAATGAAGAAAGAGTTTTTTTTTTTTTTTTTTATGTTCCATCAATTACTTTAACTAGGGTATTGTCCCTTGTAATAAATTTGTTAGATGCTCTGAGCTCTCATCGTGGCAATAGGTTACATCATACGTGTAGAACAAAAAGTAATGTTTTCTTTATTCTAGCTATTGTTATATGTACAATTGTTCAGTTGTTATTTGTTTTAATTCCTATATTTACTGGATAGACATATATATATGTAAGATGTACTTGTTCAGAGGTGATCACCATTTTTTTTGCTATGACACCAAAATGTGAACATTAAATAATAATTTGTTTGATTCAATGTGATACAACACATATATTACTGAAACATATCATCATTGTGTGTGAGTTGTGTAAATGCTTAAACCTTTTCTACACTATATTCAACAGAATTGATGATATGCTTGATGGTACTAACTATATAGGGTTCAGAAGTTTTTCATAGTTCCTTTTTTTTTTTTTTTTTTTTTTTTTGCATAATTTGATATAATTTAGGACAACAAACCCATGAGATGAGGTGTTATCGTAAATTCAATTTTTCCCACTGCTTGTTGAATGATGTAGCATGCAATTGTCACTCAGGCTTCAAATTGATTGCGTAGAATGCTTAAATTTAAAAATAACTGTCTTTTCCCCTTAAAGCAGCAGTATATGTTCAACGGTGTACCTCATGTTAAATGGGGTTGAGAAGTAGTGGTTTTCGTCTCCATTTTTTTTTTTCACATTATAAAATGCACATTGATCCACAAGTTACCATAGAAGTATAGAATCTCATATTTTATAACAAGGAATAATTTTTTTAAAGATAATTTTCATCATTTATAAGTTTAATTATTGTTAATACAATATTATTGTATTTTCAAGTGAAAAAATAATTGGAAAATTTGTAAAATTTTGGGGTACAAAAGAATGTGAAGAAGAATAAGAAGAATGTTAGAATCTTCATTTTCTTCATACCCTTCATCGTATTCTTCGTACCTTCTCAACATTTTCAGTGTTTTAATTTTTAATTTTTTTTATGATAATTTTCATCATTTTAAGTTTAATAAGTATCAATAAACAATATTATTGTATTTCCAAATGGAAAAAAAATTCGAAAAATTATAAAATTTCAATGGTACAAAAAATGTGAAAAATGCAAGGAATAGTATGAATAATGTCTAGATAATTTACATCATTTCTAAGTTTAATTAGTATCAATAAATAATATTATTGTATTTCCAAGTGGAAAAAACTCAAAAATTTGTAAAATTTAATGGGTAGGAAAAATATGAGGAATGGTACGAAAAATGTGAGGATTCTCACTTTCTTCGTATCCTTCCTCGGATTATTTGTACCCTCCTAATTTTTTAGTGTTTTAATTTTTAAATTTTTTTGAGGATAATTTTCATTATTTATAAGCTTAATTAATATCAATAAACAATATTATTGTATTTCCAAGTGAAAAAACAAAATCAAAAACTAAAAAAATTGTAAAATTTCAAAGGTACAAATAATGTGAGAAATGGTACGAAAAATGTAAGTTCCTCACATTCTTCATATCCTCCTCAGTTTTTTAGTGTCTTAATTTTTAAATTTTTAAATTTTTTCGAGGATAATTTTTATTATCTCTAAGCTTAATTAGTATTAATAAACAATATTATTGTATTTTCAAATGGAAAAAAAAAATGAAAAATATTTCTCATATTCTTTGTATCTTCCTTAATTTTTTAGTATTTTAATTTTTAAATTTTTTTTAGGATAATTTCCATCATTTATAAGCTTAATACGTATCAATAAACAATATTGTTGCATTTTCAAGTGGAAAATTTTTGAAAAATTATAAAATTTTAAGGGTACAAAAAATGTGAAGAATGATACAAAGAATATGAGGCATTGCATTCTTCGTACCATTCCTCACATTTTTCGTACCTTTTATATTTACCTAGTATTTTTAATTTTTAATTTTTTTTAGAATAATTTTCATAATTTCTAACCCTTGAAAAAATTATAAAATTTTGACAATACAAAAAATGTGAGGAAATGTACAAAGAATATCAAGATTCCTCACATTTTTTCGTACTATTCCTCATAATCTTTGTTCCCTCTACAATTATTTAGTGTTTTAATTTTTTAATTTAAAAAAATAGTTTCCATCATTTTTAAGCTTAATTAACATCAATAAACAATATTATTCTATTTCTAAGTGGAAATTTTTTTAAAAAAATTGTAAAATTTGGAGTATACAAAAAATGTGAGGGGTATATACCATTTCCAATTTTTTAGTATTTTCATTTTCTAATTTTTTTTAAGGATAATTTTCATCATTTCTATTTTTTAATTCCTTTTTTTAAAAAAAAAATAATTCCATCAAGAATAACTCAAAATAATATTATTAAACTATTTTATTATCATTTTAAGTTAAAAAGTAAATCTAAAATTAAAAAAATATAAATAATTTAATGTACAAAAAATGTGAGGTTAAAACAAAAAATGTGAAACGGATATGAATAATTTGATGAATACATATTTGGTGTCTTCATCACATTTTAATACACACGTTGATCACATTTTTCATATCCATTTTTTGAAATTACAAATTTATTTTTGAAAATAGTATCATTAGCAACTAAAATGGGTATTGATAATTTATTTTATTATAATTTTAATTTAAAAATCTTAAATTCAAAAAATATAAATTTTGAAGAATACGAAAAATATTAGGATGATCTAATTATCTAATCTTTATATATAATTATCAAAATATTGAATTTTAATGTAAATACTCATTTTATATTAAAATATTATCATATTTATTTTTATATCAAATTTAAATATGTAATAATTTATTAAAAATAAAACAATGTAGTCAAATAATTATTTTTTAATCCAATTCTATTTTTATCTCAATATTTATTTTATTTAAACCCAAAATTTTTGGGAAATGAGGAAGAAGAGGAAAAAGGAGAAGAGAGTGGAAGGTCACAACCGGTTATTCCCGTTAAGTGGATTTTTTTTTTTTTTCAAATTTAAAATGGATGTCCAAGATTACATCTTGGCCATCCAATGGCTTAAAAAAATTTGTACAGTACCAAAGGAGGTACCCTAGAATTGGCCATCAATAGTCAGGAACCCACCATCAAGAAGAGGGTCCAACCGGATACCTATTCAAAAGTGCCATCACTCCCATCATTTATTTCTCACTGCTTTCCATCCATTACTTTCTTTTTTTATTCAATTCATTTGCTTATTACCCTTTTTGTTTTTCCTTTTTATCTTCTTACATCTTTTCATCCCAATATTTATACTTTCATCAAATAACTTAAATTTTTTTATATATATATTTTTAATTAATATAATTTTATTATGCTATTAATATTTAAAATTATTCATGTTATTATTCATATCATTTTTATTAATATTATCTATCATTTTTATAATTATTATTCACCTTATTATTCATATCATTTTCATGAAATTAAACTAGGAAAGGAAAGGAGCCGAGCATTCGTTCCAAACGGAGAGATGAAAAGTAGAATGATCTCTAGTGAATATGAGTAACGCTAGGAAAAATGACAAAGGAGATGAGAAAGCTCAAGTAGAACGAGGAAAGTCAATGGTTTTTGCAAGCAAAAATCAGCAGCAGAGGCCACCAAGAAAAAAGGAAAGAAATTGAGATATAAGTAACACACTAACACCGAGCAGATCCCTGCTGTAGGGCTGAATGTGAAGGGGGCAGAGACCAAGAGTAGGGAAAAACAGCTATAACACCAAACCAAGAGGAAAGTGTCAATGGCTTGAGGTATAGGGAGGGTACGAGTGCATTGGTCAGCGAGAGCAGCACGCTCACTGTTTAAGTTTACAATAAGAAGTTCAAATCCGAGCGTGAGGCAGGTGATGCGAAGATGTAATAATAAAGTCTTCGGTAATTCTTGTGGTATTTTATCATGAATGCTGAATGTGAAGGGCAGAGAGTTGGTTTGACATGACTAAGCAAAAACCACCTATAAATTATCATACAAAACCAAGCAGAAAGTGTTATGGCTTTAGGTGTAGGGGGGGTAAGAATGCATAGCTGTTGGGATGTGGACAGCCAAGTCACGACCATTAATCCTGTTGTCAGAATCCCATCCTGTGTTAGATGAATCACAAGAGCATTTATTACATCAATAATTATTATCAATCGTTTGGAGCCCACGATCAAGAAGAGGGTCCAGCTGGATAATTATTCAAAAGTGTCATCAATCCCAGCATTCATTTTTTACTGCTTTCTATCAATTACTTTATTTTTTTATTCCATTCATTTGCTTATCACCCTTTTTGTTTTTCCCTTTTTATCTCGTTACATCTTTATCGCAATATTTATACTTTCATTAAATAACTTAAATTTTTTTATATATTTTAATGATGAAATTTAAAATCTTTACTTTCATATAATTTTTCCTTTTATACTTTTTGTTACCCATTATTATTATTAAATATTAATATTACTATTAATATAATTTTTTATAATATTAATATTTGAATTATTCATATTATTATTAATATCATTCTTATTAATATTATCTATTATTTTTATGATTATTATTCACCTTATTAGTCATATTTTTAATATTATAATAATAATAATTTTATTATATTTATATTGTTATTATTAAGAAACCTTAAAAGATATTTTCTATTTTTTTTTAATTATTATGGTTCATAACCTTTATTAAAAAATTATTCTGTTTTTTTAACCTTTTAAGTTTATATACTACATTAAAATTAATTATATTATTATTATTACCTTACTAATATTATTTTTATGATATTAATAATATAATCGGACTTGAGTTGATCTTGAGTCTTTCATGCTTGAATAAATTCTCTTTCTTTCCCTTGCTCCACGTTGTTTTGAAATTTACAGGACACGTGATTGCATTCTCTGCCACTAAAGCAAAATTATATTTTAAAGAAATAATACATCTGAATTAAGGAACACACGTTTGATACCTAGATTTATTTTTGTGTTTAATATGATATAATAAAGTCGATAGATACTATCATCCTAGAATTGGGAATATTTCAAGTATTAGTATTTTCATATATTCCATCAATTTCTATGCATCAATTGATGAAAATAATTTAGTTTTACTCTACTTAATTTTATTAATTCATATCAAATTTATTAAAAAAAAATTATTTATTGTTGTGCATATTTAAAGAAGTTTTATTATGCATGACTTTTGATATAATAATTATAAAAAATTAGAAAAAGAATAAAACTTATTCAACTACTCATTTGATTGAGTTGGACTATAGTTTTTCATCTAATTGTTATGCTAGGGTGGTACAGAAATGATAATGGGGGAGAAGGGAAGTGTGGGAGTTTGAGGGCAAAATAACTCTTTTATATATATATATATATATATATATATATATATATAAATTGCACCGTATAAGTTATAACCCCTTTACAAAATTTTAATTTTAAATTAACCCCTTTATTATAGCATAAGAGCTTCTGTCATAAAAAAAAAAAATCAAATTCAAATTTAAATTCAAATCTCAATTATCAACTGAAACTTTATTTTTGAACTAAAGTCGTAATTGGTAATTGAGCTTAATTTTTATTTCTAAGCTTCATTAGTATGGATAAACAATATTATTACATTTCCAAGTAAAAAAAATTCTTAAAATTGGAAAATTATTTTTTAGTGTTTCAAAATTTTAATTTTTTAAGAATAATTTTTATCATTTATAAGCTTGATTAGTATAGATAAACAATATTATTCTATTTCCAAATGAAAAAAAAAATCTTAAAATTAGAAAAATATATATATAAAAATATGAGGGTATGAAGAATTTGGAAAATGATACGAAGAATGTGAGAATCTTTACATTCTTTGTACATTCTCTAATTTTTTAGTGTTTTAATTTTAAAATTATTTTGAGGATATTTTTATCATTTTAAGGTTAATCAATATGGATTGCATTTTCAAGTGATTTTTTTCTTACATTATAAAATTATGGGGATATGAAGAAAAATGCGAAGATATAAAGGATGTGAGGATTCTCACGTTATTTATACCATTCCTCGTATTTTTCACATCCTCTACAATATTTTACTATTTTAAATTTTAAATTTTTTTAAAGATAATTTCCATCATTTCTAAATTTGATTACTATCAATAAATAATATTATTGTATTTATAAGTAAAAAAATTGAAAATTTTAAAATTTTAATGGTTAAAAAAAAATACAAAAAATACAAGAAACATACGAAAAATATGAGGAAGGTATCTGAGTCCTCAAATCCTTCATACCATTAATCCTGTTGTCAGACTACCATCCTATTGTCAGACTGTAAAAGTCTAATAATAAAGGTGTTGTCGTGTTGAAAAGTAGAAAACATAAACGGAGTGTTCTGGCTTTAGGTGTAGAGAGGGTAAGAGTGCATTGGGTTGTGGATAGTCAAGTCATGACCATTAATCCTGTTGTCAAACTCCCATCCTATTGTCAGACTGCAGAAGTCTAATAATCAAGGTGTTGTCATGTTGAAAAGTAGAAAGCATAATAATTTTGTGGTTTCGGTGACCATACCTTTATTTTTTACCCAATACCAATAAGCCACGTGTAAGGTTTAGAAGAATAAAAAATTCAGAAAAACCAATACTTCAGGTTACCAACCGATGGTGATGAAAATTTTTACCGAGGATATTGGATTTCGAGGGTCTTCAAAACGAAACTGGGATCGAAAAACAAAGGTTTTGGCGTAAACCTTGCCACCTCTGGGCCAAGCTCACCCCTTTTATATATATATATATATATATTAAAAATGATTGTATAAACAAAAATATAAATATCCGAGGGTACAGAAGAATTTGAAAAATGGTAATCTATATATTCTTTGTACTCTTTTTCGTATTCTTAGTACTTTCTTTAATTTTTTAGTATTTTAATTTTGAAATTTTTTTTGATCATTTTTCAGGTTAATTTGTATGGATTGCATTTTTAAGTATTTTTTTTTAATTTTATTTTATATTATAAAATTATGGGGATATGAAGAAGAATGTGAGGAAGGATAATGTGAGGATTCTCACATTATTTATTTTATTCCTCACATTTTTCTTATCCTCTACATCTTTTTAATATTTTAAATTTAATTTTTTTTTTAAAAATAATTTCCATTATTTCTAAATTTAATTACTATCAATAAATAATATTATTGCATTTATAACATTGTACTCTTTAACATTTCCTTTACCACAAACTAACTTTAGAATATATTTTTCTTTTTTAAAGTTTATGATTTTGTCAGAAAAATTATTTTTAATAAGAATTCATCTAGTATATAATGTTAATTTATTGAGATGATATATTAACATAAACACTAATATAGTAAGAAAAAATCAATGTTTATGTATTCAACTTATAATATAAGTACATTAAAGTAATATACATTACGAAATGCTTTAATTTTGTTTTTTAATAGTTATAAAAATAAAAATTTTATTTTAATATTTTTTTAATAGTTATGTTGTAAAAATATTAATAAAATTATTGATATCTATTTAATAAGAAATATAAGGACAAATATTTTTATTGTAAAATTTTTTAACATTATATTGTAAAATTAAACATTTCAAAATTTATGAAATCTATATAATAAAAAGTATAATAACTTTATATTTTGAATTATTAGAATGAAACAATCATTTGTGAAATTATCATATTATATATTATTATTATTTTGGATAAGTTATTTATGATATTTTAAAAATATAATTAATGAAACAATAATTTATAATTAATTATTATATTATTTATATGCATTAATATTATTCTTATTTGATAGGTTATTGATGATGATAATAATAAAAAATTATTATTATTATTATTATTATTATTAGAAAAGAAAAAGATAAAATAGAGAAAATAATGATATGTTTTACTTTAAAATGGAGATTATTAAGGTATTTTTGATTTTTTGTATTTTGAATCCTTATGAACACTTATCAAAATAGATGAGCCTATGCTTGACTCACCCATATGATAATTTGAATGGTTTTATAAACAGTTCAAAACAAGCTGGTGAGGCGGTTGTTTAGAAAGCACAACGGCTTGCCTTGCTTGTATTTTCAACCAAAGAAAATATCTTCAGCCTTGTATTTACTATTCTTCAAATGAGTGTAAGGCATGCATTATTACCGTGGGTCCTACAGTCTGCCAAAATTGAAACTATGGTGAATTATTAGCTCTCTTTTCGATATTCTGACGAAGAAAGTAACAAAATAGAGAGAGATAGGAAAAGTTGAACTGTCCACAGATGAGTGTACGACGTGTATTATTACCGTGGGTCCTACAGTCTGCTCACAGAGTTTTGGGTCAAAATGACTCATTTTTTAAACTTAATGTTGAAAATGGGCACATTTTCAAACTATTGTTCAAAATGGTTTCTTTGATGCCACGTAGGTCACATCATTAAAAAATATTTTTTTTCGTCATTATAATGAAAGCCGCAGTTGGGAAACGCGGCTTCATTTTTGTACTAAAGCCGCAGTTGGGAAACACGGCTTCATTTTTGCACAAAAGCCGCAGTTGGCAAATGTGACTTCATTTTTACACTAAAGCCGTAGTTGGCAAACGCGGCTTCATTTTTTAACTAAAGCCGCAGTTGACAACTGCGACTTTAGTTAATTTTTATTTAAATTTAAATTTAAATTTTAATTAAAAAATTATTAAATTACAATTTATGAATGAAATTTAAAAATATACTTAAATAATAAATTATTTATATTTAAATTTAAAATTTTAGTATTACTTCAACAAACATAAATTGATAAATAGAAGATATTATAAATGAATGTTTTATTTATTAATAAATTAACAATCTTAAAATAATAAATTTATATAACATATAAATAATATATAAAATTATATAATTTATTAATTTAAAATATTTAATTTGTTAATTTTTAAGATATTAATTTATTTATATTATGATAAATTTATCTTTATCGAAATAATAGTATAGTAGTTAATAACTGAGATTTCAATTATAATATTTTTTTTTTACTTTCCAATTTAATTAAAAACTATTAAATCATAATTTATGATTGAAATTTAAAAAATATACTTAAATAAAAAATTATTTATATTTAAACCTAAAAATCTAGTATTACTTCAACAAACATAAATTAATAAATAGAAGATATTATAAATGAATGTTTTATTTATTAATAAATTAATAATCTTAAAATAATAAATTTATATAACATATAAATAATATATAAAATTGTATAATTTATTAATTTAAGATATTTAATTTGTTAATTTTTAAGATATTAATTTATTTGTATTATGACAAATTTATCTTTAACTAAATAATAACATACTCTTAAGCCGTAGTTGTCATATATAGATTTTTTTACAAAATTAGTTAATGAAATTAATTACAAAAAGTCTACTACAAAATGTAATTTTTAATAGTTTAATTAAAGTCACAAAAAATATCCACTAAACATTAATATAGTGGAAAATAAAAAACATATATAATCTCACATGCCTCCACAAGAAGAGAACCTATGTGTAACTGGTACTCTCTTCCTTTTTGGACAAGAACGCCAATTGTGACCCGATTGCTCGCAAAGTCAACATGTTTGTGGAGTCCTAGTTTCCCTTGCATCCATCTTATTATGCAAACGACTTGATTTTGGTCGACCAGAAGTTAGCTGTTTCATTGAGTCTGAAGGTACAATTATCGGTCCATTATATTGAGGCCACTCCAACTCATCAAATTATTCTATATCATGTAGTACAAGTATGTTTAAAAAATACCTTATTTCAAGAATAAATTCTAAAAAAATGGTTTTTTTTTATCATAAATTATTAAATATATTTTTGAGTGTGAAAATTAGTTAAAACTCTTTCTTAAAACCATTGAAAACATGCTATGAGGTTTTGATGAAGCAATCGTTTAGAAAACACAAGAGTGATGCTTGCATTTGCAACAAAGCAAGTACACTCAGCCTTAGATTCCTTCATGAGTGCAAGTAGTTATTATTATTGTTGACTCTAAACAGAAAAGCTGGTTACATTATTAGCGGGCTTTTCAATCATTCTGACGAAAAAGTGACCAAACAAAAAAAAAAGAGAAAGAAAGAGGGGGCAGGAACACGAGTTTAAGTCCAATATAATCCTTTGGTAGAAAAAAAAAAAGGTAAGAATAGTATCAATCTTATAATATTTGTCAAATTAATCTTTTGTATCCATATAAACATTTATATGAATTTTTTTTTAAGTGTGTAAAACCATCATTGGTGACTGTGGTTTTAAAAGTTATAAAAATGTCCTTAAAACCATAGTTTGTAACTGTGGTTTTACAATTTTTCTTAGAACCATCGTTGGTGACTGTGATTTTACAAGTTTCAGAAATTATTTTTAATCCATTTATGTTTTAATGATATTATGATTTTAATATTATTTTTAAAATATTTTTTACCATAATAACCATAAAACCACTTTTATTAAGGAATAACCTAAAATCATAATCATTGGCATTAATTTTTATATAAAAATATAAAATTTTAAAATAATATAAATAATTTATTTAGTTATTTTAAAATTTAAAAATAATATGAAAAAATAATTTTCTTTAATTCATATGTGATAAAATTCATAAAAAAAAATAAATATTTTATTCACCATAAATATATAAATTTTTATGGGAATGCAGACGAAATTATTTTCTCAAAATTTTAAGGAAAATATGAAAAAATAAAGATAATATATATAATTTTAAAACAGTCGTAAAGAAAAATTTTATTAAGGATAATTTGTAAATAAAAATAATTTTAAACTGACAATGGAAAATTGTAAGAAATTTTTCCCTCTCCAAAAAGAACTTTAAGAAAATCTGGTACATCCTTAAGAAATTTTGGTACATCCATAATTTACATTAAAATTAAAAATAAAAAAACAAAGTTTTAAAATCTCATATTTTTTTAATTGATGTATGGTTACATGAGTTCCCCTTAAAGATATTTGTGAAACCCTACAGTTAGTAAGTGTGGTTTTAAAAAAAATTTGTAAAACCACAGTCTATGACAGTGATTTTTAAGGATATTTTCAAAATTTCTTACAATTTTCCATTGTCGGTTTAAAATTACTTTTTTTTACAAATTATCCTTAATAATTTTTTTTTACGACTGTTTTAAAATTATATATATTATCTTTATTTTTTCATATTTTCCTTGAAATTTTGAGAAAATAATTTTGTCTGCATTCCCATAAAAATTTATATATTTATGGTAAATAAAATATTTATTTGTTTTATGAATTTTATCACATAATTAAAGAAAATTATTTTTTATATTATTTTTAAAATTTAAAATAATAAAATAAATTATTTATATCATTTTAAAATTTTATATTTTCATATAAAAATTAATATTAATAATTATGATTTTAGGTTTCTCCTTAATAACGATGGTTTTATGGTTATTATGATAAAAAAATATTTTAAAAATAATATTAAAATCATAATACTATTAAAACATGGATGAACTAAAATTAATTTTAAAACCACAGTTAAGTTATTAATTGTGGTTCTAAGAAAAATTGTAAAACCACAGTTATAGACTATGATTTTAAGGATATTTATGAAACTTTTAAAACCACAGTCACCAACGGTGGCTTTATACACTTAAAAAAAAAATCCATGTAGATGTTTACGTGGATGCAAAAAGATTAGTTTGACAAATATTTTGAG
This sequence comes from Vitis riparia, assembly GCF_004353265.1. Taxonomy (NCBI): domain Eukaryota; kingdom Viridiplantae; phylum Streptophyta; class Magnoliopsida; order Vitales; family Vitaceae; genus Vitis; species Vitis riparia. The sequence goes on along the minus strand of NW_023269784.1, from coordinate 77,375 downwards.
ATGGGTACTATTTTTGTCATTTTTTTTTCTACCAATGGATTATTTTGAACTTAAACTCTAGGAACACGATGATGGCGCAACCTTTTTCAAAAGCATGATCACGATCCATGATTCCATTGTCTGCCACTCAAGCAAAATTAAACTGGGAGAATTATGTAAATATGCAGCATTATGAAACAAAAGAAAAAAATGGAACTCAAAAGACAAAAAAAAAGTATCTCTTTCATGTATTATAATAGTGTCCTCTCCATTGCGCCAATTAAAGCCCTTTTCTTTTTCTTTCTTTTGGACTCACTTGAACGGCACCATTTTTAGGCCTCCACCTCACCTACCATTTTAGAGGCAAACAAAAAAATAGAGAGAGAGAGAAAGAGAGAAAGAGGGAGGAACACGACGATATTGTAATAAATTTAAAAAGAGAAAGAAAATCTATTGTAATGAATTTTCTAATAAGCAATTGTTTAGAAAACAACAATAGCCTGTGATGCTTGCATTTTGAACAAAGCAAGTACGCTTACAAGACAACCACTAGAAGATGGAGAAAAGGGAAGTATGAGAGTATTAGCCATTAGGGCAAAATAACTATAAAAAATGGTAAGGAATCCCCTTTTATAAAGTTTATGTTCAAATTAACCCTTTTCACCTATCAGCCATGTCATAATTTTATTTTATTTTTAAATTTAAGTTAAAGTCTTAATTATTAATTAAAGTTTTATTTTTGAATTAAAGTTAATTGATGCTTTATTTTTAAATTAAACATCAATTATCAATTGAGGCTTTATTTTTAAACAGAAATCGTAATTGATAATTGAGATTCATTAATGAAATCTCAATTATCAATTAAGGGTTCGGTTAAAATTTTTTTATTTTAAAATTAAATTAAAAATATTAAAATACAAATTATTGTTGAAATTCAAAATATATACTTTAATAACAAAAAATTAATATGTTTAAACTTAAAGATATAGTATTACTTCAATAAGGATAAATTGATAAATATAATAATAAATGAATATTTTATTTATCAATAAAGTAATATTATTCAAATAATAAAATTATATAACATATGAATAAGATATAAAATTATGTAATTTATTAATCTAAGATATTGAATTTGTTGTATTTTTAATATATTAATTTATTTGTATTTTGATAAATTTATCTTTATTGAAAAAATAGTATACTTTTAACTTTCCATATATAGATTTTTTTAATTATTTTAAAGCATATGTTTATAATTTTACATAAAAAAAATACTATTATTTATATGCCTTCAAGATAAATTTTGAAATTCGTTAATAACAAGTCTATTAATAATTTTTAGTAATTTTATCAAAGTCACAAAATATATGGAAAAAAAAAATGTCTCTCCCTGATTATTGCAAGTACTATATGTAATATAACTTAAATTAATAAATTATATAATTTTATATCTTAAAAATATAACAAATTAAATATCTTAAATTGATAAATTATATACTTTTATATTTTATTTATATATCATATAATTTTCTTATTTTAAGATTATTAATTTATTGATAAATAAAATATTTATTTATTATTATATTTATCAATTTATCCTTAAAGTAATACTCGATTAATTAAATTTAAATACATAAACTTTTTATTATTATAATATATATATATATGATTTCTAACAATAATTTATAATTTAATACCTTTTAATTAAATTTCAAAATATATAAAAACTAACTGAAACTTTAATTATTAATTACGATTTTATTTAAAAAATGAAGCTCAAGTGATAAAAAAAGGTTTCAACTTCAATTTAAAAAAAAAAAAAAGGATATTTTTTATGATATGACTCATACAGTAAAAAGACTAATTTAAACATAAATTTTGTAAAGGGTTAAACTTTATTTTTTTTTTTATATATATAAAAGGCTATTTTCCCTCCACAACTTGAAGTATGGTCCTGGAAAAAGGAAAAAAGCATGTCGCAGTGGTAGGGCCTCCAAAGGACATGGTGACATTTTCCTGGCAAAAAGAGGCAGAAAGGTATGATCATTTTTAAAAATAATTATTATATATACGGTTTTATTTTTAATTATTTTTTATATTTATACCATTATATATTTAAAATAAAAAAAGAACAAATAAAAACAACGGAAAGTAGTACAAATATGTTTAAAAGAATACCTTATTTCAAGAATAAATTCTAAAAAAAAAATGGCTTTTTTATCATAAATTATTAAATATATTTTTAAGTGTGAAAAATAGTTAAAACTCTTTTTTAAAACCATTGAAAACATGCTCTAAGGTTTTGATGAGACGGTTGTTTAGAAAACATCACACCTTGTGATGCTTGCATTTTCAAGCATAGCAAGTATATTCAGCCTTAGATTCCTTCATGAGTGCAAGTAATTATTATTGTTGACCCTACTGTCTACTCTAAACAGAAAAATTGGTTACATTATTAGCCGGCTTTTCAATCATTCTGACGAAAAAGTGACCAAACAAAAAAGAAAGAAAGAAAGAGGGGCAAGAACACGACGATGACGCAACCTTTTTCAAAAGCATGATCACGATCCATGATTCCATTGTCTGCCACTCAAGCAAAATTAAACTGGGAGAATTATGTAAATATGCAGCATTATGAAACAAAAGAAAAAAATGGAACTCAGAGACCAAAAAAAAGTATCTCTTTCATGCATTATAATAGTGTCCTCTCCATTGTACCAATTAAAGCCCTTTTCTTTTCCTTTCTTTTTGACTCACTTGAACGGCACCATTTTTAGGCCTCCACCTCACCTACCATTTTAGTGGCAAACAAAAAAATGAGAAAGAGAGAAAGAGGTAGGAACACGACGAAGATGGCGCAAACTTTTCCAAAAACATGATCACGATCCATGATTCCATTATCTGCTACTAAAGCAAAAATATATTCAAAGAATAAAAATCTCTCTTTCATGCATTATAATGTGTTTTGGGTCCAAATAACCCATTTATTAAAAAATAAATAAAAATCTAACCATTTTTTGAAACTTAGGTTCAAATTGACTTCTTTAATGCCACGTAAGTGTTATATCATTAAAAAATATATATTTTTCATCATTTTAGTTAAAATCTCAATTGACAATAATTGAAATTTTATTTTTAAATTAAAACCTCAATTGATAATTGATACTTTATTTTTTAATTAAAGTCGCAATTGATTTTTAATAGTTATATTAAAAATCAAACTAATGAAAAGTTTTTATCATGTCATTTTTTTTAATTTTTTTATTTTAACACTACCTGGAAATCAATACTTTGATGAGACTCGGCATGCACGTCAAAACTATTTCAAATAAATATAATAAAAGACTTGGTTGAAGATTATATTATAAAAAATGACTTTATATTTCATATAATATTGCATAAAAAAAACTCATCTGTATGGCTCCCAGCTCCCAAATAAGTCATGTGGATTAGTTCAGAGGTCCATTTCTTATATATATATATATATATATAGAAAGAGAAGACAGTACTGACGTGGATTGGATAAATATTAAAATAATTTTAAATCCAAAAATATTTTATTCAAAATTAAACTAATGAAAAATTATTTCATCAACTTTTTTATTTCAACATTATAATTAGCTGGAAATCAATACAGTGATGACATCATCCACTCTTTTAAAACTCCTGAAAATAAACCCCATGCATACTTATTATACTAATTTAAATAAATATAATAAAAGACTTGGTTGAAGATTATATTATAAAAAGGAGACTTTATATTTCATATATAATACACAAATCTTGTCTCTGTATGGCTCCCACCTTCCAAACAAGTCTTTGGATTAGTTGAGAGGTCTATTTCTTTAAGAATAAATTAGAGTGATGCTTTGAAATTTAGCAAAAGTTACCAGTAAACCAATATAAATATAGATAGTTGAGAGTATAGATTATGGCTCCTACCTCCCAAACAAGTCTTTGGATTTGTTGAGAGGTCTATTTCTTTAAGAATAAATTAGAGTGATGCTTTGAATCTTTAGCAAAGTTACAAGTAAACCAAAATAAATTTAGATTAGTTTAGAGTATCTATATATATATATATATTATAATAACTTAATATAATTTAATAAATTGATTTAAATCATAAATAGATTAAGCATATTTTATTAATATAATTAATTTATTCTAAATCCTAAATAAATATCTTTTATCTTAATTGCTCACATCTTGTGAGAATTTCTTTTATATTCATATTCTATATTTAGGAATCATTTTTAAAAAATAAATATTTGATAGTAGTTTTCTATTTCTACAAGATTTTTAATATGATTGTTTAACAAATAAATGTGTTATTTAAAATTAATGAAAGTAAATATTATAAAATTATATTTATTTATAGTTATTCTAACTCCGCTTATGAAAGCATCAATTGAAAAGGAATTGTTTTTTTTCAAATACAAGGAATTTTCTCAAAAAAAAGTGAAAGTTTTCATGGATAGATTAATCTTTTAAAAAATAATGTTATTCCATAAACCCAGTCTTAGAAAAAAAAATCATAAATGAGATTTTAAAAATATAAATTATTTATAAATATATTTAGAATATTATTTTAAAATATGTTTTATTAATAGAATGTGATAATAATTGAGTCAAGTCACTGATGTCAAAAAGCAAACAGATACTTAATAAATCTTAAAAGAAAAAGGATGTTAAGTTAAAAATTAACCTAATAAAAAGTTATCATCATATCAAATTATTTTATTTTAACACTATCAGGAAAGCCATACTTTGATGTGACCCATCATCAACTCTTTTAAACCTCTAAAAATAAACCCCATGACCTGGAACGCACGTTAAATTATTTCAAATAAATGTAATAAAAGACTAGTTGAAGATTATATTATGAAATAAAACTTTATATTTCATATGTATCACACAAAAACTTGTCCATATGGCTTCCAGCTCCCAAACAAGTCACATGGGTTCAGAGGTCTATTTCTTTAAGAATAACGTGGAATGATGCTTTGAACAAAGAAAAGACATTCGGCAAATTTAAATCAAACATAATAAAAGACTTGGTCCAAGATCATGTATCTTATCGAATAAAAAATAACTTCTTATTTTATATTGTATATATCGAAGTCGTGAAAGCAAATCAAACAATTTATATGGTTTATATCAAAGTCGTGAAGGCATATCAAACAATGGATTCATCGAATGTTCATAAAAATACAAAATCTAATTTTACTCAAAACTTTTCTAAATGAATTAAGAACTATAGAGCATGTTTGCTAATTATTTTTAAAAATAATTTTAGAAAATAGTTTTTGAAAACTATTTTTAATGTTTTGTATAACAAAAGTCTATTTAAAAACTTCAAATGTTTTAAACCTATTTTTTAATATTTTTAAATATATTTTAAAAATAATTTTTACGTCTAATATTTTATTTTGAATAATTTTACATATTTGTATAATTATTTTTTAAAACAGTTATAAAAAAATAATTTAATGTTATTTGAAAATATTTTGTTTTTTTTGTTCTTTAAAACATAAAATAGAAAACGATTTTTGAATGCTAAATATGTTTTCTTGACTTTTTATCATAGAGAATAAAAAACTATTCTAAAAAACAGTTGTTAAACAGACTCATAGTTTATAAATAAATATGCGAAAATGTCATAATTTGAAAGTTTATCACAATTAACAAAGAATTAGGGCATGTGAAAGAAAAAAGATCTTAATAGGGTCATGATCCAATGAAAGTAGTGTAAATTCCTTATATTGCTAAATATAAAATGTAGGGGTTACCTTTTTGGACTCTTACATAAAAGATGAACTAAAATAAGCAAAACAAGAGAGAAGATATTATAGTAGTAAAATAATCACTTAATTTTACTATAGAGCCAAATAACTCATTGTTTTATTTATTTTTATAATAATTTGAATATGGACATAAAACTTTGAATTCAACATCATGAATTTATGGACCATTAGTTGATTTTAAGAGGATTAGAATTGCTTCATAATATTTGAAAAAGTTTCAATTAAAAAACTTGGTGTATTTAAAGTTGTAAAATCTAAAAATGGTTCTATATAATATTGAGACCATCGATGATTTTGATGATTCTACAAATCATTTTTTTAATATATGATACATTCTTGAAAAAAACTATAAAAGTATGTGGTTTTCTTCTTTATATCCAAATACTGACCGATTATTTATGGGAGTATTTTTGACAAAAATGTTGTTATCAAAAGTGCGACATGTTGAAATTGCATTTAGGACCATCATTTGAGAATGGGAAAAAGATAAAGCAATTACATAAAATTCTGCTTTAAAATACTTATTTTAATTTTGTCATTTATATTAATCTAATTAAACTGTCTATTAAAATTTCATTTCGTATTTTTGTGTTGGTGTAAGTGCTAGAATCCTAGACTAGAGGTCAAATAGCAAGTTACTTTCACTTTATAAGTTGATTTTTCTGAGGGTCAAGCTAACATTAAACAACACCTTCGTTTGTGAGCAAACCAAGTGGCAGAAAGGGAGGGCTCCATAAAAACCAGCAAGGCCCACTCAGCAGAGCCCATTTGGCTTAAGGGCCCTAACGATCCATTTAGATGGGCCAATTGCAAAGACCCCCTGACTAAAATGAAAATGAATCAACATTAGAAAAGTGTGCTAGCACTGAAATAGCAAGTCATAGCTCAGCTGCATGCTGCTCTCTCTTCAGAAGACAATGGACGAGAATTATACAACCCGCCACCTTTATTTTGATGGAGTCCTTTCCTAGTTACAACCCATGTTTTGGTCATGTAACTGGATAACAATTAGAGGGTGTTTAGTAAATAGTTTAATGGCTTAATAATTTAATTTAAGTTATTAAGTAAATTAAACATGTTTATTAAAATAAATTATAATTAAAAGTAATTTTTAACTTTAATTGTTAAGTTAAAATAATTAATTTAATTTTAAACTTAACTTTTTTGTCTGATTTATCTACACTAGTAAGAGTATATTTTAGAATTATGATTCCATATTTATGACTTACTTTTAATAATAAATATTTTATGGTGATCTTATGCATCTATAGTACTTTAAATATGAATGTTTTATAAATAAATTTTTTTGTCTAAAATTAATGAAAATAAATATGAGTTAAAATCAATAAGAATAAATATTCATTAAAATTAAAGAGGATAATGTGTCAACTTGAAAATTTAAAATAACTTTTAAGTAAACTTTATCAAATATCCTTAATATTTAAAATAAAAATAAGTAATAATTTTTAAGTGAATAACTTATAACAATTTAACTTAAAGTGAGCATAAATCATTAAGTAACAGATATTAAGTTTTACCAAACACTCACTTAAAGAGTATTTATTAAATTAATTTAATTATTTAATATGACTTAATAACTTAATTTAAGTAACTTAAATTAATCATATTTATTAAGATAATTTAATATAATAACTTAAATTTAAAAATAACTTTAGCATATATAAAATCAAAATAATTAATTTAATTATTTTGAATCTTAAATCTTTTTATTTGCCTACATCTAGTGAAAATCTCTTTTGCATCCATAACTTCAAATCTTATTTTTCATGGTAAATATTTTATAGTTATTTTATGTGTCTAGAATACCTTATTAAAGGTATGCTAATGAAATAAATTTATTATGTAAAATTAATAAAAGTAAATATTAATCAAATTGATAAGGTAAATATTAATTAATAGTAATGAGGATAAATATGTTAATTTGATAGTTTAGAAAAAAAATTTCAAGTTAATTTTACCAAACCAATTTAATGCTTAAAGTTAAAACAAATTGATAAATTTTAATTCATTAACTTAAAAATAATTTAATTTAAAGTCAACTTAAGTTATTAGATAATAAGCATTGAGTTTTACCAAATATTTTCTTACATATATTAGCTTTTGTATAAACCTAGAAGAAAATTTAAAACCAAGTAGATCTTTAGGTGGTATTTATTTATTTATTTATTTTACCTTAATATTAAATATAATTTGCTTTCAAATATTAGCTAATTGCGAAACCAACACACATTGTCACTCACGCAATTGCTACCATTACATGTATTTTCTACTCTCTTAAAGGAAATTTCTTCTTCATTTCTTCTCTTTATATATGCTTTATTTAGATAGAGATTTCAATTATCTTCACTCTTTCTTCGTCAAACTCAGGGGCTTGTTTCATTAAAGGTTTTTTTTTTTTTTTTTTTTTTGCCATAATTTATGGTTTTCTTACTTGTTTGATTATTGTGATTTTTGTGATTTGTTTGGTTATTAGATTTTTTTTTGTTTGATTGGAGAAATCTAAAATAAAAGAATCAAAATTTAGGAATTGCATTAGAAATTATATAACATTTTTTTTAACTAAATTATATATATATATATATATATATATATATATATATATATATAATTTTCAGTTTAATAAATTAAATTTTAATTGAAAATGACAAATCTGGAGTTGGTAAAATTATAAAATGAATATGTTGTTATTTCCACATTAAAATTAAGTGGGTGGCCCACTAACCTAGTATTTAGCCAATTAAAAGAATACCCAATATCTTTAAACTGTTATAAAGATATTTACCCTTGATGGAGTGGGTAAATTATAATAATTATAATAATTATAATATTATTATTTGAAATAAAAAACAGTTATTCGAATAACACGTTCAGAACGGTTTTTTGAACGTGTATTCTTGGCCCTCTTCTCCTATCAATAAGATATATATACAGAAACCCCTTCATGTGCGGATAGTGCTCTCTTCCATCAATTGCAAAAAACAATTCTGTGTATTAAGGTTTGATAAGGAGAAGAAGAGATCAAGGATTTAAGATCTATAAACTGAAGGGAAATCTCTCATGGCTGCATGTTCTTCAAACGGTATGTAATTTGTTTTTTGATTAATGTTTTTATTATTTTATTATCAGAGATGAGTTTGAATTCAATGATCTGGATTATTGTGTGTTAATTTCCGTATTAAATTTCAACAATTGGTATCAGAGCAAGGTTGAATTTAAATATTCAGAATCATTGTTTTATAAAGATTAAATTTTGAGATTTATCTTTGATTAATTCATCTCACTAAAATGAATAAAAAAAAATTAATTAAACAAAGTAAAGACCAGCCTCAACGCGTAGAAGGAAGATTTTTATTTTTCCTTGCAACGCTGACTGGATCAATGCCGGTGAGGGGCGCTGGTTTGGCGTTAGTCCGGTGGCCGTTTTCAGGCGCCATTGCTGGTCGTTTGGTTTGTCAGCCCCTTAGCCACTTGATTCAGACCCGGAGAATTAGGCCTCATGGGTAGACCTTGCACCCTTGAGAGCCTAGGCGGAAAGCAAGGAAAGCCTGGAGGTTTGGTGGTACAAACCCAGGAGCTAAGTGTGGGGATCGCGAACAAGTCAAGCGCGCACTCCAAATAGGCGTTACCGAAGGATCCGGACATGTCTGCTCGGGAAAATTGAATCGTCCTCCTCTCCCATCAGGCGACAGGGGTGCCGGATGTGAGATATCCGATATACGAAGAGGTGGAATGAGGGATTCCCGTCCGGGTGGAATGAGGGATTCCCCATCCGGGTGGAATAAGGGATTCCCGTCCGGGTGGAATGAGATGATTATTAAAAGAATTAATTTCATCTTGTGAAATTTTATTCAAATGACAATTTATAAATGTAAGGTTAACTAATTTAGATAATTGCCAAATAACCTAAATTAGTGAGCCTTGTATTTATTGAATTGCATAAAAGAATAAAGGGAGACTTGTAAAATTCTTAATAATTCTCTTTATAATTAGGAGAATGAGACTAACCCAAAGAAGAGTCAATTTCTGCTAATTATTAATTAATGTTTTTATTTTGTGTTGCTTAGAAAGGTAAAATGGATACCCAAAGGTAACATATAAATGACACAAAATAGTAAAGTGTTTTAAGCTCCCTCCAAGTGAACACTGGATATGTTAAAATTTACCCAAAGGAGAATTTTAATGATATCAATAGTTCATTGCTATTTATTTTATACTTGAGGCCTTATTGTGAGCATTGTTCTATTTTGTACAGTTCCCACTTCATTACACTCTCTTGTATCTGGAATGACTGTATTTGATGGGTCGAACTTTTCTGAACGGTATGAAAGGGTTCAATTCTCACTGGGCATATTGGATCTTGACCTGGCTTTAATAACGGATAAACCTCCTGAAGCTACGGATGACATTACTCCGGAGCAAGTGGAACAATCAAAAGCCTGGGCAAGATCCAACAAACTCAGTCTGATGTTTATGAGAATGACTATTGCCAATAATATCAAGACCTCTCCCTCAAACCGAGTTTGCCTCGGAATTTTTGAAATCTATTGAGAATCGCTTCAAATGCGCTGATAAGTCCCTTGCAGGCACATTGATAGCTGAATTGACCACCATGAAATATGATGGTCAGAAAGGTATTCAGCAACATATTTTAAACATGACTGAAAAGGCTGCAAAGCTTAAGGCACTAGGCATGCGTATGGATGAGTCCTTCTTGGTACAGTTTGTCCTTAACTCACTTCCATCACAGTTTGCTCCATTCAAAATCCACTATAATACTAACAGTGATCAGTGGAACTTGAATGAGCTCACCAGTAAATGTATACAGATTAAGACAAGAAGGACATAATCTTGCTCTTGCTGTAACTCATGGAGTCACGAAGAAGAAAGGAAAATTCAAAAAGGGAAAGAACTTTCCACCTAAGAAAAGCGGACCTGGGGAAGGTAGCCAGAGTCATGATGGAAAATTCACGGTAAGTTGCTACTTTTGTGGCAAGAAAGGGCATGTGAAGAAGGACTGTATCAAGCGCAAGGCTTGGTTCGAAAATAGAGGTATAAATCTTTCTTTTGTACGTTATGAATCCAATCTTGCTGAAGTTCCTTCAAATACTTGGTGGATTGATTCTGGAGCCACAACTCATGTGACTAATTTAATGCAGGGATTCCTTACAACTAAGAAACCAAAGGAAAGTGAAAAATCCCTCTATATGGGAAACCGTCTCAAGGTTGAAGTGGTAGCTGTTGGTACTTATCGCTTACTATTAGAGACGGGTCATCAGATGGATCTTTTAAACACTTTTTATGTACCTTCTATCTCTAGGAATTTAGTTTCCTTGTCTAAATTAGATGCTACTAGATATTCTATTTTATTCAGTTCTGGACAATTAAGTTTGATGTTAAATTCTGTTACAGTTGGTTCTGGTATTTTATGTGATGGTTTATATAAAATTTCCTTGAATCATGAATTTGCACAAGCTTTGATAATCCTGCATTCAAATGTTGGTTCAAAAAGTGGCTTAATTAATGAAAATTCTTCAATCTTGTGGCACAGAAGACTAGGACACATCTCTAGGGAAAGAATTGAGAGATTAGTGAAGGAAGGAATTTTACAAAATCTTGACTTCACTGATTTTCATGTATGCGTGGATTGCAAAAAGGGAAAGAAAACTAAACATACAAAGAAAGGTGCCACAAGAACTAATGAGCTCCTTGAGATAATTCATACAGATATTTGTGGACCACTCTCTGTTCCATGTTTCACAGGAGAGAAATATTTTATCACCTTTATAGATGATCTATCTCGTTATGGTTATGTTTATCTAATGCATGAAAAGTCTCAGGCCATTGACATATTCGAGATGTTCATAACAGAGGTCGAGAGACAATTAGATAAAAAGATTAAAATTGTGAGATCAGATCGAGGCGGTGAATATTATGGCAGATATGATGAATCAGGACAAAATCTTGGTCCTTTTGCCAAATTCCTTGAAAAGCGTGGCATTCGTGCTTAGTACACAATGCCTAGTACGCCACAACAGAATGGTGTTGCTGAAAGGCGTAATCGCACATTAATTCAAATGGTTAGGAGTATGATGAGTTACTCTTCTGTACCTATTTCATTGTGGGGTGAAGCCTTAAAAACCGCAATGTATATCTTGAACAGAGTTCCTAGTAAGGCAGTTCCAAAAACTCCTTTCGAGTTATGGACTGGTAGGAAACCTAGCTTGAGACATATACATATATGGGGTTGTCCAGCGGAGGCAAGAATCTATAACCCACATGAGAAAAAGCTTGATTCAAGAACGATATCTGGATATTTCATTGGCTATCCGGATAAATCGAAAGGGTACAGATTTTATTGTCCTAACTACAGTGTGAGAATAGTTGAAACCGGTAATGCCAGATTCTTAGAGAATGGTGAAATCAGTGGGAGTAATGAACCAAGAAAGGTAGATATTGAGGAGATAAGAGTGGATATCCCACCACCTTTTTTACCTCAAGAAATTATTGTCCCTCAACCTGTTCAACAAGTTGAGAATAATGAGCAACATAATAGAGATGGTTCATTACCACTAGAAAATATTGCCATTGAAAATGCTGTAGAGCCACCACAACCGGCACCTTTGAGGAGATCTCAAAGAGAAAGGAGACCTGCCATTATAGATGATTATGTGGTGTATCTACAGGAATCTGATTTTGATATTGGGATAAGGAAGGATCCGGTTTCGTTTTCACAAGCCATGGAAAGTGATGATTCTAGTAAATGGATGGAAGCTATGAATGAAGAGTTGAAATCTATGGCCCATAATGGTGTCTGGGATCTCACCGAATTGCCTAATAATTGTAAACCCGTCGGCTGTAAATGGGTCTTTAAGACAAAGCGCGACGCTAAAGGCAATATAGAACGATTTAAAGCCAGACTTGTGGCCAAAGGTTTCACTCAAAAGGAAGGTATCGATTACAAAGATACCTTCTCTCCAGTTTCCAAGAAAGATTCGCTTAGAATCATCATGGCACTTGTAGCTCATTTTGATTTAGAGTTACATCAAATGGATGTGAAAACTGCATTCTTAAATGGGAATTTGGATGAAGATATCTATATGGAACAACCTGAAGGGTTCGCAAAGAAAGGAAATGAACACCTAGTTTGCAAATTAAAGAAATCCATTTATGGTCTTAAACAAGCTTCCAGACAATGGTATATTAAGTTCAATAATACCATTACATATTTTGGATTTAAAGAGAACATTGTTGATCAGTGTATATATCTGAAAGTTAGTGGGAGCAAGTTTATATTTCTGATACTGTATGTGGATGATATTTTGCTTGCTAGCAGTGATCTTGGTTTATTATGTGAAACCAAGGAATATCTCTCTAAAAACTTTCATATGGTTGATATGGGTGAGGCAAACTATGTTATTGGCATTGAGATCTTTAGGGATAGATCTTGAGGAGTGCTAGGTTTATCTCAAAAAGGATATATTGATCGGGTTTTAGAGAGATTTAATATGCAGTCATGTTCATCGGGTATTGCACCTATATTGAAAGGTGACAAATTAAGTAAAATGCAGTGCCCAAGGAATAACATGGAAAGGGAGCAAATGAAGAAAATTCCTTATGCATCAGCTGTGGGAAGTTTGATGTACGCTCAAACATGTACAAGACCGGATATCAGCTTTGCTGTAGGTATGTTAGGAAGATACCAAAGTGATCCAGGATTCGAACACTGGAAAGCTGCAAAGAAGGTGATGAGGTACTTACAAGGGACAAAGGATTATATGCTCACATATAAAAGATCAGAACAATTAGAGGTTGTCGGTTACTCGGATTCTGATTATGGTGGTTGTCTCGATAGCTTAAAGTTAACTTCAGGATTTGTCTTCATGCTAGCAAATGGGGCAATCTCGTGGAAGAGTGAAAAACAATCAATTACTGCTTCATCCACGATGGAGGCCGAGTTTGTTGCTTGTTTTGAAGCTTCAAGTCAGGCTTTATGGTTGCGGAATTTTATCTCAGGGCTTGGTGTTGTCGACTCTATTGCTAAACCTTTGAGAATATATTGTGATAACACCGCAGCTGTTTTCTTCTCTAAGAATGGCAAATTTTCTAGTGGAACGAAACCCATGGATTTAAAGTATTTAGTTGTTAAAGAAAGAGTCCAGAAACAACAAGTGTCAATTGAAAATATTAGGACCACACTTATGGTTGCTGATCCATTAACTAAAGGATTACCTCCAAAGGCATATTTGGAACATGTTATGAGGATGGGCCTTTTGAGTAATCCATAATATGTATGATAATGAATGGTGGTTATGTAATTGACAATTTGCGCATTAAAATTGTTTCTGTTTATTCTCGTTTTCAATTATGGGTGCACGTTTTATTGTTTGATAAATAAGAATTGTCCTGACAAGACAAATTACAGGGGCTATTTGGCATTAAGGACTGAGTTAGTAAGGGTTATTGATGTGTGGTGCATGGAAGGAAACATGATATTATGGTCATGTGACCGCCATGACTCGCATTTATGATCTAAACTATTCAGTATTATGGTATATGATTTTGGACGTATTGGCTAAATTTATTGAAATCGTGATCACGTATCAAATTTATTTTCTAGTATATATTTTATATATAAACTATATATATTATAGTTTTCATAATCGGTTTAGTGGGCCAAGTGGGAGAATGTTATTTCCACATTAAAATTAAGTGGGTGGCCCACTAACCTAGTATTTAGCCAATTAAAAGAATACCCAATATCTTTAAACTGTTATAAAGATATTTACCCTTGATGGAGTGGGTAAATTATAATAATTATAATAATTATAATATTATTATTTGAAATAAAAAATAGTTATTCGAATAACACGTTCAGAACGGTTTTTTGAACGTGTATTCTTGGCCCTCTTCTCCTATCAATAAGATATATATACAGAAACCCCTTCATGTGCGGATAGTGCTCTCTTCCATCAATTGCAAAAAACAATTCTGTGTATTAAGGTTTGATAAGGAGAAGAAGAGATCAAGGATTTAAGATCTATAAACTGAAGGGAAATCTCTCATGGCTGCGTGTTCTTCAAACGGTATGTAATTTGTTTTTTGATTAATGTTTTTATTATTTTATTATCAGAGATGAGTTTGAATTCAATGATCTGGATTATTGTGTGTTAATTTCCGTATTAAATTTCAACATATGTAGGAAGTGACACACTTAATTAACGTTACAACGCAGAGCTTAGATGGAATAATACTTTACAATTTAGAATAATTTAATTAAATCGGTTTAAAATGTTTTTATTTGTCAAATATTGCAAAAACATAGTGAAGAGTAATTGCTAGTTTGCATAATAATAGTATCATACTAGTGTACATTTGATTTCAAATTTCAAATATTAGATATTTAAAAAATAATTAAATGTTATTACAATATTCTATTAATTTTTTATGAAAAAAAAAAGCACTCTTGATTGAAATAATTGATTTTTCAAAATTTTTTAAAATAAAAATTAGCATTTCTAAATTGTACTATCATGAAAATTACAAGATGATTGAAAGTAATAAAAAATTTTAAAACTTCTAAAAAATTATGAGATTTATTGGATGACTATTATTATTGAATATTTAATATTAAAAATAAATTAGTAATATGCACCATTATCTTGGAAATAGTGAATAACAATATGATTAATTTATATTGTAATAAGGACAAATATAATAATTGATATAAATGTAAATATGATAAATGATATTATTATAAATGTTTCAAGAAATGAGGTCAAACCAACATGTCACAACAAAAATCGTTGGGGTCTCCATTATAAATCATAGATGGAAAATAAATTAGTAATGTATTATTTTGTAAATTGTGATTGAATAGTTCTAATACAATGAATTGACTTTTTTTTAAATATAACAAATAGCGTAATTATAAATATGATGAATAATATTGTTGTAAATATTTCAATAAATAAAGATAAGACAAATATAATAAATTACATAATATTAAGTATGATGTATGTGTAAAGTTTGATAAGTGATGAGTAATATATATTGAACATGTGACATGTTATTTAAAAGATAACACATGTTGATAAAATTCGATTAAAGTCTTACAAAATAAAATCAAATAAATTGATTAAAGTTGAATTAGAAGAAAATATTCTCTTGTTCATAAATTTTCTTTAAAATGAAGGAAACAAGATTTTTAATTGAAGTAAAAAAAGAATTAAAAAAAAAGTGTTTTTTTGTCTACAAATTTCTTAAATGAAGGAAATAATTTGTTAAAATCAATGAATCAAATTCTTTAAATTAAAGAATTAAATATTAGAGATTTCAAATTTAATTACTTAATTTTATCAATAAATCAAGGGAACCTCCTACAATAAAGGTGGATGGAAGGAAAAAGCTTTACAAAAAAAAAAAAGTGCTTATAAGGAGGGTGGGTTTCAAAAAGCTTGATTCCCTTGTGCTTTCCACCATCAAGAACAAGTTATGCTAAACCTTGATTTGAACTTTTAAAAAGAAAAACTTTTATTGTTATTCTTTGGATTGTAATCAAAGTGATTGAATAAGAGAATTTTGCCTCATAATTATTTTAAATTAGAAGCTAGACTTCTAAAATTTACGTGTACATTATAGTATTATTGTAAATATTTCAAGAAGTTAACTCAAAATTCAACTAGTTAACTCAAACAAAGTTTCCCAATAAAAACCATTTTCATTATAGGTCACCACTCGGAGATCAATACTGTGAATTTGTGGTGAGATCATCTCCTCTTATAAAATTCTTAAAATAGACCTCATGACTTGGAATAAGCACAAAGCTATTTTAAATAATAAAAATAGTAAGAGACTTGGTTGAAGATTATATTAAAAAGAAGACTTTGTTACACAAAAATTTGTCTAGATATATGGCCTCAGACAAGTCCTCACACGTGAACTAATTGTTTAAGAACGTAGAATGAAAGATGCGTTGAATAATTAACAATTTACTAGAAATTGAAAACATGGTGATTGAAGACATTAAACTAATTTAAATCAAACATAATAAAAGATTTGATCCAAAATCTCATATTGTATCAAATAAAAAATGACTTCTTGTTTTATATGTTTTCACAATTGTATTGTTCAAGTTGCAGGGAACCCCCCCAGATGTCCACGTGACACACCACCTCTATCCAGGTACCCTCTATCTGGGCCCCCCACAACGGGGACATGTGGCACGCCAGCTCTATCCGGGTCCCCCCAGGGGGGCACACGACACTCTCACATATTCTACCCGGACAACGCTCTCCCTTATCCGGATGCGTTGCCCGGATCAGTGGCCGTAAAACGCAAGCCATGCTGAGTCACCTCAGATAGCCTGTCATAGCCCGCATCCCGCCGCCTGCAGAGCGAAAGAACAGGAATGATGGCAAGTCACCTCCCACGATTTTTGACAGCCGCCTGCAGAATGATGATGATTCTGCCATCACCTCAGGGACATCATGACAGGCCAAAAAGTCTTCCCACCATTAAATGTTAGGAAAATTTGGATACAATGGAGAAAAGAAACACTCTCAAACACTCACTTTGATACAATAAAACTCTCAAAGTTATAAAATAAGAACAAGAAGAAAAAGAACACAAGAAATGCTCAAACAAGTTCTTGGAACTTTGTCCAAAGACTCTATTTCCTCCCACTTCTAGAAATCTTTAGGGAACTAAATGGAAATAGTCTTGGGATTGATCAAGCCTTTTCACTTTTCTGCATAAGATTTCAAAAAGAAGAAAAGCCATATAAAGCACTCTTAGGGTTGAAAAAAGGTTACAAGGATGAGAAAAAACCCATTGTCTTCCTCAATCTCTTCATCTTTGTAACATTCAAAAAATTAAATCATATGTTTAATTCACACATTAAACATGATTTAATCTCAAATGTGTAACTCTCTTACACTTAACCTCTTAAGTTTTATAAAGTTACAAAGATGAGAAGACTCATTGTCTTCTTTAACCTTTCAAGTTTTGTAACATTTCAAAACTTAATCATGTGTTTAATTCACACATTAAAAGTGTAACCCTTCTTACACTTTATTTTCAAAAGTTATTTTTCAAAAGTGTAACTCTTCTTACACTTTATTTTTAACCAACAATATATATATATTTATATAAATATAACATTAAAGGGTGGCAGAACTTCTGACACTATAAAAGGGCCCTCACGCAAAGAGAAAGGTAAGCTATCTGACTCAGAAAAAGGGTAGCAGATTGATCCTCTGAGCTATGGCTAACAAAACCATCGGAAGGTGTGTCCGGACACCCTGTCAGGACATCTTTTGCAGGATTGACTGAGCCAGAAATCATCCTTGGTTGAAAGCGCGCGTCCACTTGGCAGCCGCGAGGATCCCTGAGACGTGAGGCATCAACACAAGTAACTACTACATAGTGGTAAAGCAAGAAAGTGATTTAGGAAAGATAACATTTAATATATAATAAACTTAAATGATATTTTGAAATAAATGTTAAATTCAAGAGCCTAAACGTCAATAAATAATATTTTTATTCAATATATTTATTATTATGTTGAGATAAAATGTCTTACCTTTTGTTAAGAAATGACATTAGTATAAAGTGTATTGCAACAAAATCTCTCACATTTTGGTAAGATAATACGAAATAACATTTTTGAAAGTATATTAACATGTCTAATATGGGCATGTCAAAACAACTTAATCTTAATAGTATCGGTCTAGTCCCATCTAAGGAATTAGTTGCTATTCTCAAATACTCTAATTCCTTCATGTAGAGAAGGGTGTATTTGGGTTATTACTCTTGAATCCACCTTCTAGTGATTGTGCTTTCATGTCGAGGGACTTTACATATTACAGTAAAACCTTGATAAATTAATAATTTCGATTAAATAATAATTTTTTTTGGTTCTAACTTAATCCAATTTATTAAATTAATAGCCTTGTCGAATGCATAATATATATATATATATATATATATATATATATATTTAAAAAGAATCTTTAAAAACCCAAGAAAATACAAATGAATAATTGATGAAATCCATAAAAATAGTAAATAAAAATTTATAATACAATATTTAGTACTGTTTTTAAAACTTATGTTTTTCTCAATTCAACATTTTCTTAAAACCACCACATATTTGAAACTTTTTTATTTTCTATGATATTAACTTTTGATACAATATTTTTTCCTTTTATTAGTTTTTCTATCTTCTATAATTAATAACCATATTTTTTTAGAGTCTTAAGTTTCTATGTATTACCTTTTGAGTACATTCATTATTTTTGGATTTCTAAATTATACATATATATCATTACTTACAAAAGAAACATAATATTTTTTATAAATTACTAAATATTCATTGATTGTTAATTTAATAAATTATTCATTTATTGATAAATCAATAACCTCACTAAGATAATAATTTCTCTTGGTTCTTAGAGTATTATTTTACAGAGGTTTTATTATAGGTTCTGTTGATGCAACACTTTCACTTTTCTAAATTTTCAACAAAGTCGTGACCAAGAAAACACTAAATGGCTTAGATAATAGGTTAGTTTACAACTAATTCATCCCCGTTAAGTTTATTAGAGACTAGAATAATATGAATTGATTAAATAAATGGAAAGACCTTATTACACCAATAAAAGAATTATAACTAAATTCTCAATTATCATTGATCAAATAGCAGTGTATATCTGAGCTCATTCATAGGGGAAGTCATCCTACTATATTATATTAAATACCGCTACTCAAAAGCCTTGGTCCCAATTCTCCCATTGCATAAGTTCATAGTAACATTTGAATCACTATTTAGTACATTGATCAGTCTAGGCCACACTTAATAACTGGAGAGCTTTTGATGTGAATGTTGATAAAATGTTCACCTTCCATTGATAAAATGGCCTAAATTACTATACTCTCCATGGAAAAGGAAAAAAGGGAAAAATTTGCTGGTAAGAGATAATAAAATGATGAATTTGATAGCATATATATATATTAAAAACCAATGTATGATAAGCTTGTTATAATCAAGCAATCAATATTTTATGAAACATAAGAATTTGTGTTTACATATGATATATAAAAATAAATAATTGTAATAATATCACACAAACAAGTTTAAAATCAAAATTGTTAAATCATACCCATGTTACCCGTAATGAAATACTCAAAAGTCTTAGTTCAAATAAATTTTTAAATGATTAATAAGATAAAATCTTTTCAAATGATATTTTTAAAAAAGATTAACAAAAATTTCCATTAATCAAACCTATGAAATGATGGTTTGAAATCCCTCTATATTTGGATCATAAATAAGTGTTCACAATGGGATATAACTATTAAAGCATTTGGGAAAATAACTAGAGGATTAGGTACTAGGAATTGATTACAAAATATTTATGAAGTTAATGGATATGAAATATCCTCAACAACACATTCATTGCATGATATCAGTGCATATAGGCGAGAATAATACTAATAAGGTTTCCTAAATTCACACACAATTTAAATCATGGAGAGTTGAAATGTAGCAATCCAGAAATATCAGGCTTTAGAGTAAAGCATACAAAAGATCTAACTTATTTATTGGAAAAAAATCTACACACTAGGAGAGAAAAACCTTCCTATACTCAATTTAAACGAAGAAAATATCATTAGCTAGTGTCTCTCGGCCAAGGATGGTATCTATGCAGCTTCTCAAAAGAAGGAAATCTCTCATATCTGGGGCTATATGAATCAATGTCTCACTCACAGACACTATGTAGAAAGAAAAAACCTAACACCTATTCCTGTTTTTCATATAGAAAATGAAATCAATTGTTGTTATCGTCGTCGTTGTCATCATCATCATTGTCACTATCGCAATCAACTTTTTCAAACTTCTACCTGTACACTTAATCAAAATCCTTGTCCTCAAAATCACTCGCTTCATAATCATTTTCTTTAAAATCTTGGGCATTCAGCACACAGAACATCACAATGGTTAGGAATGGGGAGATGTACAATAATGAAAGTTAAAAAAGTAATTAGGATTGGAGCATAAATCATAAAATAGTAGATCAAACCACTACTACATTTTATCCTTGTCTTCTCTGAAGTGATAGTGTATTTCGCCTAGAATCTTGGGTTACAGTTGGACAACAGTTGATAAAGATCATAAATAGCCTTAAGTCCTACTAGGTGCTTCTATCCACAAATGAGAGAAAGAATTTCATATAATTGTTTGCCTTTAAACTTTAACCAAGAGGAAAGACATCACTATCATTATAAACATGTCAATTGCCTATCTCCAGAGACTGAATGCTTTTGTCAATAAAATCAAAGATTATAAGTTGTGTGGTTAAATGTTAACAATAAAAAACAAAGGCCAGATAGTCCTTACATCACTTATTGCCCTTAAATGATATGTATTCCATCATAAAATTATTTTTCAGTACTCTGAAATGAATCTAAGCAATAATATTTTTTTTCCTTTTCCTTGTACTTATGCTTGTGACTCGTTGAACTAATAGTTTGTGCAACCCAACACAAGTATCATTCACTTTATATTCCAATAAGACTTCTTAACTTAAAAACCAAAGTAGAAAAGAAAAACATTGTGCACAATAGATAATCATTTTCTATCTAATATCCAATATTAGCCTCATTCAAACATCAATTATCAAAGAAATTTGAAATTTCGAGAATAATTTACCTTTAAACATAAGTGACGGGTTGCCCCAAGAGCCTTAGGATCCTCCTCAAACAATGGCATATCTCTATTATTTTATTTAAATGCGAAACAATGGCATGCAGTCCACGCCACAGGATTCTTGGCAACCATGCTTTCACTCTCCCTGTCTAACCCCCAAGACTCATTTTCAAATTGCTCCGTAGACCAAATAAAAAGATATATTTAAAAATAATAATTTAACAAAATAATTCATAACATGATTTCATTGACATTATTTTTACAATTTGCTTATCATTATTATCTCTTTTAAGTTGTAACATTATCTAAGGTTATGTTTGATTTCCAGAAAGTTTGAGGAAAATTGCAAATGAGAAAAATAAAGAGGAAAAGTGAAAAAAAATGAAAAGAAAGAAAAAAGTGAAAGAAAGCAAAAACAAAAAGGGAAATTATGTAAATATTTACTATATAGGAAATATGGATGAATTCAGAACCCAAAAAAAATCATTTTTATAATTTTGTGAAAAATAATTTTCATTTCACGTATTAAAATAGTAACTTTGTGCATATTTCTAAAAATAATATTTTTTTTTCTTTTTCCCCTTTCCATTATCAACGCCCATTCCCACCTTCTCATTAAATTAAATTAATTAAATTTTTTATTACAATTAAATGAATGATTAATTTTGCAAAATCATTCTTATCTTTTTCCCTATTTTTGAAAATTTACTTAATTAAAAAGCAAACTTCATTTTTTAAAAGTACAATTCAGTTATTCAATATGTTTTATTTTATTTAATAATTTTTATTTTAACACCATGTGTAATTAATACATTAAAATAAATTAATTTTTAATATAAAATATACTCACTTATAATAATTAATAATCTAATAAATAAATACTAATATTTGAATCATATTAATTTCAAATATATGTATAATATTTTATTTTGTTTGTATTTATAATTTTCATATTATGGATCTCATTTTTTATATTTTTAAAATATTATAAATGAAGACATAAATGTATATTAAATTTTAAAATATTACAAAATTACCTTCATGCACCCAATAGGTCCAACAGGTCTTGCTCAAAAAGGAACAATAAAGCCAAGGTGTTAATTAGTGCCCCTAAAGGAACATTAGGAATATTCACCATACGTAAAAAGCATGCATTAAATTACCACTTTATCCCAACTCGATTGATTTCTTGCAGGGATTATTATCATGGAGGTCAGGTGTAAAGAAAAGGATCCTGCAATATTCTTAACCTGTATGAGAGTGGAAGACAACATCAACGGCGCATCATCCAAAGAGGGTTTATCTCTATTTTATAATGGCAACTTGGAATTTGGTTGTTTCCGGCCATTAGCATTTGTGGCTCCTCCAAGGTGCATGAACTATTAAAATTTAATATTTTAATGCAATAATGTAACTTTTGATATTTGATATAAACTATATCAAAAGAAAAAGAGAATCTAGTGACATAAGTGGATTTGATTAATTATTTCTTAAAATTATAAAGATAAAAAAGGTACGGTGGAGTGGGCAACAAAGCTATAAAAAGTAAAAGAGCATACATAAACATGATGCCTGTATTATTTATTTATTTATTATTATTATATAAAGATACGAAAGTACGTATATGATATGCATAGATTATATATATTTAAAATTTTGAAGTGGAGTAATTTTTTTATGTAGAGATATATGGTGTTTCATCAATAAAGTAATTAATCTTGAATAATTAGAATAAAGTATTTGATTTCGAATAATTAGAATGAAGCATGTTAGTTTAAGTATGAAACTTATACTTAATTTTTAGAATAAAGTATGAATGGGTAGTTTATTAATTTTTTATTTTATCCAATTTCCTATCCTTGGTTAACTGATTGTATTCTACTTAATAAAGATATCACTTCAAACTTTCATTCGAATTAACTTTGAGATTTAGAGTGAGTTTGATACTGATTTTATGAAGTAATTCTAATTTTTCTAACACTTAAAATATAAAAATTTTCAAGTAATAGAAAGACTAAAAATGCTTCTTAGAATCATTGTTAAATACACTTTTATAGTGCGTTTGGGAGTGATTCTAAAAAACGTTTTTAGTATTTTTAACACTTGAATGATGAAAATTTTAAAGTATTAAAAATATTAAAAGCAATTCTTAGAATCACTACCAAAAGGGTTTTTAGTAAGGACAACAAACCACTATGAACACCTCTCAAAATAATTACTTACATAGAGAGGGGGAAATGGGAAACAAAATCCATAATAGAAAATTGGAAGATTAAATAAAATAGTGAAAAATTAATTTTCCAGTTGACA
>NW_023269784.1:0-34350 GCF_004353265.1 Vitis riparia | reverse complement strand
TTATATTTTGTTGAACTTCAAAGCACTTATTTATACAACTAGCTTAAAACAGAAAAACATAAAAATAGCAACAAACCTGCTACCTATAGATACTTCCTAAAGAATAGAAACAAACCAACAAATACTTCCTAAGGAATAGGTAAATCTTTCACATGACTAACTTATTTTGACTACTTCCACTTCATTCTACTCAACTCCATGTTAGCAGCTCCTAGGACATGTCATTCAACAATTATCCAGCCCAGAGACATACAAAACCTCCAACTCAGGAAATGCAACTTGCAGGGTCCATCCCATCATGTTAATAAAATACCTACAAGTTTATTAATATCATGACGTGCCAAGAAATGGGACATAAAAGGTAAATAAGAAAAGAACACAAAACTTGAAGAAAGAAAGAAAGAAAGAAAGAAAGAAAGAAAGAAAGAAAGAAATGAAAACATTTGCATTCATTAATTCTTCATCTTCTTAGCAATTAATCAATAGAGCATAAGGAAAAGCATCGAGAATAAGTTAGGAAGAAGGGAAAAGCAAGATTGGTGTGACTAATTTTGTGCCTTTTCATTCAAATGGTGCAACAAGAGGATGAAGATAGGAACATTTGACAAAGCAGGGACTTGAACCTGGTTTCATAGTCGAACCCCAATTAAACTTCAGCCATTAAGCTGGGATCTTTAACAAATAATATAGGTATAGTCTTTTTTACTTTCCATCCCATGCACATCCATGGAGAGTGACTTCACATAATGGTAATATTACTTTAAATATCAAAGTAGTCACAAAATATAATAGCAATGACTGCTAGAAGTTCCTCTTATGGTATTTCCACCATAAATTGAAGCAAAAAAAAAATGATTTTTGTTTAAAAAATTTAGTATGCTATTATTTAGAAACAACAGACATTGCAAATAATTTGAGAGAGGGTTGAAAAGAATTTGCATGCACAATTGAATTTTATCCAAAAGATATGTAATGTGAAGAAAAAAAAAAATATTTTGGCACTTAATCAACATTCTTTCTGCTTCTACTCCAACCTAATCTTTGTAGACCCAATAGATAAAAGTTTCAATTGGAAATCCGGTCATGTTTGAAGTCCTTGGATTAGAAATAAGATAAAGAAATCTTTTCCATAAGTTAATTTAAAAAAAAAATCATAAAGTGTTGAAAAGAAAAACAAAAATATAAGATGTGAAAGAATAACTAAGAGACATGCTAACCTCTTCATTGAAGAGCACCCCAGGCACTTTATTAGAGCCTCCCACATGAATCTTTTCAAGAGTCTGACTTAGAAACTTGTTAGTTTGGGCAACTTTAGAAGTGAAACACGGGTTATCTGAGGAAAAATGAACTCGTCTGTAACTCCCTTCTCTGCAGCGACAATTTCTTTCATCGTATAACAATCTTCTATGCATAAGTCCTGGAGTTACACAAAAGCCAATGCAAAGGAAGATGAAAACAGGTACATTAAGTTGTCACACTGCTTCACCTGGATGAATTTCAAGTTCCCGAAGCATGAAACTACTGGGTGCCTGTTGTCCGTATCCCTATTCTTCCTTGACAGTTTCTTTCATGGCATAACAACGTTCTATGCGTAAGTCTTGGAGTTGCACAAGAGCCAATGCAAAGGGAGATGAAAACAGACACATCAAGTTATCACACTGCTTCACCTGGATGAATTTCAAGTTCTTGAAGCATGAAACTTGTGGGTGCCTGTTGTTCATATCCCTATCTTCCCTGACAATTTCTTTCATCGTAGAACAATGTTCTATGCATAAGTTTTGGAGTTGCACAAGAGCCAATGCAAAGGAAGATGAAAACAGATACATCAAGCTGTCACACTGCTTCACCTGCACGGATTTCAAGTTCTGGAAGCAAGAAACCAGTGGAGGCTGGTCATCAAAATCTGTCTTCCGCAATAACAATTTCTTTCATCTTGGGACAATATTCTATGCGTAAGCCTTGAAGTTGCACAAGACCCAATGCCATGGAAGGTGGAAAAAGATACATCAAACTATCACACTGCTTCACCCGTACAAATTTCAAGTTCTGTAAGGACGAAACTTGTTGGGGCCTATCGTCCACATCCTCATCATCCATGATAATTTTTTTCATCTTAGAACAATGTTTTATGCATAAGTTTTGTAGTTGCTCAAGACCCAAGGCCACAAAATATGGAAAAAGATGCATCAAACTGTCACACTGCTTCACCTGTAGGGATTTTAAGTTCTGGAAGCACAAAACTTGTGGATGGCTGTTGTTGCATATAGACTTCAACTCAGGTAGATCAATTAAGCTCACTTCTTCTAGCTGGGAGAGCATCTCAACATTTTTATCCTCACCATGATCAAGTCCATTAAGATCAAATACTCCTTGTAGTCCGTAACATTTTTTCACAGTTAGCTTTTTTAAATTGTTTAAGCACTGTATAAATTGGGGTGAAAAAAGAATCAATAGGAATGGGCAGTTTTCAACTATCAGGATCTTTAGATTAGAGAGGGCCCCGAATAAAACATTAAGATCCTGTATCTCCTTCAACTTGAGAGAGATTCAAGAACTCCAAGTTAGGGAAGGTAACCTGCAAAAACCCAATAGATCATTACATCAATTGCAAGTTAGGGACATATTCCCAAACTATCCTGCCAAATATTTTATTCCGTTACCAATAAACCCATAAAATAAATAAACCAAATGAATAAGTTTAGACATCTCAAAACTATCTAACCATTTTCATAACACAAACCCCATTGGGTTGCACCAATGCCGCTCTTGAGACAGTGGATGAGTCACTTGAATGATGGCTTTTAGAAGAGGCCCATGGGTTGTGATGTCAAATGTTATAAAAGATTTGACCTACCCTCACTTTCAAATCAAAAGTCAAAGCCTAATCCAAGAAACCCTTTCAATTAATTTTTTTTTTCA
This sequence comes from Vitis riparia, assembly GCF_004353265.1. Taxonomy (NCBI): domain Eukaryota; kingdom Viridiplantae; phylum Streptophyta; class Magnoliopsida; order Vitales; family Vitaceae; genus Vitis; species Vitis riparia. The sequence goes on along the minus strand of NW_023269784.1, from coordinate 31,431 downwards.
TTTTTCACTTACTTCCTACCAAAAACATTAGTTCATAATATCATTAGGATTTGTCACTTATGTAACTTATTTCCTAGCTCATTGATACTTCCCATGCTCCTTCAAATCTTGAAGGGAAAACTGTGAGCTTCTAAATATTAGTATACACATCCATAGGAATGCATAAATTAAGCACCTGTAAGTTGACTCCATCTACCAAGATGGCTTTAGGCATGCACCTCAACATTTGATTCTCAAGTTTTTTTCTTTTTTTCTTTTTTTAAATTTGCATTTTATTCATGTAGCAAAAGAATAATGACCTCTTGTATTGTGAATCTAACTTATTACCTCAAATGAATCAGACAAACAAAGAATATAAGCAAACTAATTTAGCCCTGCAACTCATATTTTCAATTATGTACTCTAAATGGTTTTCCATTAAAAACTTTTATACTATTTTTGGCATTTCTGCCGACGGGCATCAAAGCAAAACTCTGCCTATTATGGGCTTGCTCTTCTATCCTACACCACTTAAATATGGCCCCAACTTAAGACCTCTAATTCATTACCAGAGGGAACTATCACTTGACATTTACTCTAGGAGGCTTTTGACAATTCAAGTCTTAAATGAGATCCATCAAATAATAGATTGCAATCTTTGGGACCATAAATCCTTAGGAAACTACACAACTATCAGACTCAAGATGAGAAAATTTTCACCACTGCACTTGTTATTTTGTAATCTTTTTTGATAAAAAAGAGTGATGCTTAGTTTATAATTACAGACAATTTTAGTCATTACCCCATATATATATATATGGATAGATATAAAAGTGTATGGTGAAATCTAAACCGTTAGATAATTGTTTAAATATATAGGATTATGGTATAAACAAATGGAACTGGGTATTAACAAATGAGACCAAAATACAATACATATATATATATATATATATATATGTATGTATGTATGTATATATATGTATGTATGTATGTATAAAAAATCTTAACCGTATGATAATTGTACAAATATATAAGGATTATGGTATAAATAAATGGGACTAGGTATTAACAAATGAGACCAAAATATAAAAGTATGGAACCAAGGTATAAAATAATGTGATACAATCCTTAGGAAACTATAGAACTATTACACTTGAGATGAGAAAATTTTTGCCATTGGACTTGTTATTTTGTAATTTTTTTTTGAGAAAAAAGAGTGATGCTTGGTTTATAATTGCAATCAATTCTAGTCATCACCCCATATATATATATATAAATTAAATTCTAGGTCATCATTGAAAGTATATGGCGAAATCTAAATAGTTGAATAATTGTAGAAATATATAGAATTATGATATGAACAAATGGGACGGGGTATTAATAAATAAGACCAAAATACAAAAGAATACAATTACAATAATAAAAAATGTGATACAAGTCAAGTATAAAGCAATGAAACCAAATTGTACTTTTGACGTATCACATAGTTTCACTTTTAGGTAGGTATTAATTCAGTACTGTAATGGTATATATATACATATATATATATATATATATATATGTACATACACACATGTACAATATCATATCCTATGCAAATAAATAAAGCCAAAGTACAAAAAAATGCGATCAAGGTACAAAGCAATAAGATACAAGTTTGGTATAAAGCAATGAGACCAAATTATTCATGTGATATATTATGATAGGTCCCGCTTTTCAATAGGTACTAATTCAATATTGAAGTGGGACCAGATCATCTTAATTAAATGGAACCAAGATATAAAATAATGTGATACAATCCTTAGGAAACTATATAACTATTACACTTGAGAAAATTTTTGTCATTGGACTTGTTATTTTGTGATTTTTTTTAGAAAAAAGAGTGATGCTTAGTTTATAATTATAAACAATTCTAGTCATTACCCCATCTATATATATATATAAATTAAATTCTAGGTCATTGTTGAAAGTATATGGCGAAATCTAAATAGTTGAATAATTGAAAAAAAAAAAAGGATTATGATATAAACAAATGGGACCAGGTACTAACAAATGAGACCAAAATACAAAAGAATAGAATTACAATAATAAAAAATGTGATATATACAAGTCAAATATAAAGCAATGAAACCAAATTGTGCATTTGACATATCACATAGTTTAATTCAGTATTGTAATGGGATATGCATATATATATATACACACACACACACATGTACAATATCATATCATGGACAAATAAATAAAACCAAAATATAAAAAAATGCAATGAAGGTACAAAGGAATAAGATACAAGTTTGGTATAAAGCAATGAGACCAAATTATTCATGTAATATATTATGATAGGTTCCGTTTGTCAATAGGTATTGATTCAATATTAAGTGGGACCAGATCATCTTAATTAAAAAAAATCCTCATTCTCAAGTAACCTATAATAGTTTGGCTCCCAGCATTTAATATTGAAAATGATGGTGAAAAGTGAATAATTTTTTTTTTACTTCATATATTAGCTTGTTTTTTTTAAATATATATATTAATTAACAACATAAATAATTGTACCTATCTTGTTAGAATTTGGAACAAAAAATCATAACTAAAAATTCAAGAAATTTATTTTTGTAGATTATATGATGAATTTATACATTAAAGTCATATTTTGTTAATTTGAACTTTTTAAAACTCTAATATTCAATGTTTTCATATGACATGATATAGTTTAACTCTTTAAATCCTATTATCTTTCACAAAATTGGTTATACATTACTTTATATTTCATACTTTTTATCTATATGTGCATGCATACATACACACATAAAAAAATACTTATGATACACGATATGTTTTATGACTTAACAACTATGCATGTACCTTGATTTTCAAGTTTTGCCATCTGGTGTACTTTATTTATGTAGTATTATTAACAAAACTATCATAACCTTCTTTGCTCCAAATTTCACTTATCACCATGTATTTATAATAAAATGACTAATTTAACCAAACAATTCATGCACTTATTTTCATTGAAACATTCTAAAAAAAATTTCTAGCTATTCAAAACATTTGTTGTCAATCAACAAAACTTGACCACTCAAAATGATAAAATTAAGGGATTGTTTGAATAATTCAAATGATAAATTATGGCATTCATAATAATACCATAGATCACAATCATGTGTAGCTAAAGTGGCATGACTTTAACACAAGTTTTAGGGAGGCTATAAAACCAGAGACAAAATCAAAGAATTTGGGCTCTTACCTTATCACAAAGGAAGATGGGTTGCTCAACTGGTTTATCAAGTTTAGAAGCCAATTTCACCAAACTTTCATGACTTTCCACCTCCAGTGTCTTCAACATTGGCCACTCCAAATTATGCAGTCCCAGATAGAAACGTTCAAGTTGTTTTAGACAGGAATTTGTCAGAGAGGTTACTTCAGGGAATAAGAACATGGTCACTACTTTTGCTACATCTTCATGTGCAACAATTTCCTCCACTCCACAGGAATTTATATCTACTTCTTTAACTTGCAGAAGGCTTCTCACCACATAACCTGGAAAAGGAACTTTAAGACTTGGACAATGAGAAACTTGAACACACTTTAAGTTTTGATAGGTAAGAAGTCCTTGAGGAGCCTTATTCCACACACACTTCAGATTCTTTAGATTATCTAAACACAATTCTTGCAACTGAAGGGCAGGAATATCTGACTTTCCTTACTATCTATGGACTCCAGATCGAAAACCTCTTCCACTGAATTACAGTCCATTATCTTCAGAATTTGTAGACTTGACAGCCTCTTCAGCATATTGGAAGGAATAACGTTCTGCAGCTTTTGACAGGATCGCACAGAATCTTTTTAGTTTTCCAAAGGAATCTGCAACAGATTCATTATACCATATCTTTTCCACATTACCCAGGTTGGAGATATCCAAGTCCTCCAAGCTAGGAAATGCAACCTGCAGACATGATTCTTAAGCATTAATAATAGGATATAGCATGTAAGGCAAATATGAAAAGGGCAAAGATGAAGAAAAAAAGAAAGAAAAAGGAAACATTTGCATTCACAATTAATTCTTCATATGTCCAAAATCAAATGGAGCTTACAGAATTGCCAAATTCAGATTTTCAAATTATTCAAGTGAGAGGATCAAAATTTGAACCCCTCTTTTCTTTATCTCTTCTTTAAAATTTGAAAATTCTTAATGGTTCATCTATTTGGTCATAATAACTAGGGTTTCATTTTCAATTTGATTTCATTGACTTCCTTGTATGCAGTGGCCATCAGAGTTTCATTGAATTCATTTTCAATTTTACCTTTTTTCTCTTTTAGATTTGAAGTTGAAATCTTATGGTTGAAACCCATATTTGAGATTCCACCTAGTGATTGGACTACCAAACCTATGTGTGCAAGGCGATGGAAAAGCTTATGCTTATTACCCATCAAGCCTGATTTGGTTATTAAAATGCAAAAGACAGGGCTAAGAAAAGTTAGGCTACATTGTAAAAATTGATATCCTGTAAATAAGTTATTCCAGTTTTAACATTTGGAACTACTAGAAATCAGAGTAGAACATTGTTTTGTAGGTTCATAGAATGCTGCATGCTCATGGAAGTATTGACTTGTTTGGATGCTGATACCAATATGATTGGGCATTTGGACATTTTCTTAACTATGGAAAAAACTCTTGATTCTTTTGCCTTCTTAAGGTAGATATAGCCACCTCATACTAGCTAGGTCATCCATAAGCCTTGTACGGTATATAAATCTAGTTTATGGTTCGAAGGAGTGTTATTTCTTGGGATGAAGGTTGCCTTGGGATGAATAATGGTATATCTTAATAATTAAAGATGATAATGCTACAGGATTTTTCGATACCTACCTCGTCTCTTACAAGACAATGTTTGGGATGAAGATAAATAGGTAGGGGCAAAGTTAAAAAACTTCCTAAAATCTTGGAAAGGGTTTGAGTATTGTCTTGTCATGCCCCACTTCACTACATTTATATATATAATTAAATTTAAAATACTATAATTTTTTTATGTATTTATTTTCTACTTTTAAAAGTACATATAAAATAATAAAAAATGATTTGTCATGGTAGAGAAGAAATACGATGCATGAACCATACTTGAGCTTTGGAACAATGTTCCTAGAAGCAAGGAGTACACTCGTATGTTATCTAATTTTATAGTAAAAAGCATGGTTTTAAAAACCGGACCGGACCGGCCGGTCCGACCGGTCCAACCGTCGACCGGTGAACTATCCGGTTCGGTCCGCTCAATGAACCGTTTTGGTATCAAACCGGCATTGAGCCGTTCAAACCGACGGTTGAACCGTCGAACCGGATGACCCGTCCAGTTTTTTGCAAACCGGTCATAACTTAAAAACAAGATTTTGTTAACTAAGAAAAGGCCCGTTGCAGGCCCAATGCTTACAAACTCAACCCAATAAACCATCTTTGGTCCAAGCCACTAGGCCTAGTCCAATGATAAGATTAAAACACTTTTATTTGGGCCATGTCTACAAGCCCAATTTGCTACATTTTTTATTTTAAAATAACACTTGCATTTGGGCCATGCTTTCAGGCCCAGCTTGCTGGCTTGTTTGGCTTTAATGCAAGTTGGAAGCTATTTATAGAGCACATGGAGCACAAAAAATTCTTGTGCTTCCAATGTGGGATTGGGAATCAGGGAATGAGACTATTAGAGGCCTCTAGAGGGTTGGACGCATGGAAGTTTGATTTTATTTCAAAATTTTATCACATAAAATATTTAAAAAAATGTAACTATTTAAATTCCTGTTTATTTTTATAATAATTATAAAAATAATATAAATTAGTTAATAGAATAATTTAAAAACAATAAAATACAAAGACAAAAGGATAAAATTAAATTTTTTCATCTTAAATATATCTTCTTTCTTAAATATTACATATTTCTATTTAATAAAATTTAAAATATTAAACTTTATCATTTAATTTAATATACCAAATATAAAAATCAAACATTATTAAAATTTGTAATTTTATATATTTTAATTTTTATTATTATTTTTAATTTTAATAATATATAAATTATATATTTATGACGTCACCGGTTCGATAGCGGTTCAACCGCCGGTTCGACCAGTGAACCGTGAACCGGTAACTTTTCCGGTTCGATCACCGGTCCGGTTCTGAAAACATTGGTAAAAAGAAAGAAAATAAGATATCTGAATCAGAACATGAATCTATACATTCTTAAGAATCTAAAGAGAATATCTTAAAAATTTATAAATTATTAATTTGAGTTATAAAATATATTTATTTTTATATAATTAAAATTTATTAAAATAAAAAAAAATAAAGAAAAATTAAATGGGTGAGATAAGTATGAGAAATACTCATACCCGTCCATGTTGTCCCACCCCATTAAATTTTTTATTAAGACGTGGATGATAATAGGTTTATATAAACCAAACAAGTAGGGATGGTTTATATATCCTCCCACCAAAGAGAAAGGATGTCCGGCTCCGTACACCTTTGATTTATATGTCTCTCCTCTTTTCATAAGGAATAAAATAATTATATTATATATTTATACATATCATAATATTAATTTCCCTTTGGTTTCTATATACCCTGGAACTATTATTTCTCTTCCTATGTTTAATGAGAGATATATGCTAACTTCCTTACTCTTTTTCATCATTTTTTTTTTTTTTAAGTTTTCAAGTATTTCTAATTTAGACCTTTTTTTATTTATTTTATATTTATATATTATTTGTAATTTGCTTCCTTTTTTTTGGGAGTGTAAGTGTTTTAATGTCATTTTTCAAATCTATTAAGTTATATAAATTCATCTTTTTATGTATATATACATATATATATATATATATATATATATATATATATATATATATATATATATATATATATTGTCTAGTTATAATTTACTTATATAAATTTTTATTCTAATTATATGTACATTGCATGCTTTATTTTATTTTTTTTAGAAAAAGGTACTTCAATATTTGCAATTTATTTTTATATGTGAGAAAAGTAGGATAAAAGATTACAGTTTTATTTTTTTATTTTTTTTATTTTTATGTTTTATTATTAACAAGCATAAGAACCTCAATGGGATAAAATAGAAAGATAATTTCATGAATATAAATACCAAAATAGAAATAAAATAAAATATTATATTATAGAAATAAATTAAAGTTACCAAGCATTAATTCAAATAAAAGTGCCACAAACATTTAAAGAGTTTTCTAACTACGAAAACATTCAATCATGCAATTCATGCATCCAATCTTTTAAACATCTAAAGAGTTTTCTAACTATGACAATATTTACTATAAATCAACAAACATCAAATGATGAAATGATTGCATGAAGGTAATTTTTTAATAGTAGAATTCTGGAATGAGGTTCATAAATTATAGATAGGCAATTCTTTAACACAATCTGTAGAGAGTTAGATGACTACAAGACTTGGAAAGATTTCAAAGATGTTTGGGCTCGATCTTATCTTTTCAATGAAGAAGAGATATGATTGAACTATGATTTATCATAATTTTCTACCACTAATAGGCGTTTCTTAATACATGATCTTGTTGTTTATCAAAAAAGCAATTTTCTTACCACCAATTCTTTTAGCAATAGTCATCCCAATGATGCATTTCCATGTGGAAACTCTTGAATTTGATATTAAAATAGACAATAAGATAGAACACTTCATTCGTTCAACACTTCAAATTTCAAAAGTCAATTGGTCGTAAGAACTTGCCAAATTGTAAATTCTTCAAATGATATATATAATCAGATTATCCAAATTCAGATCATTTTCTTTGGATGACTCTTGTTCAAATTTGTTAAATCTTAGTGAATAGAACATTTGGGCAGAATGAGTTAGAATATGAATTTTCTATCTGGTTTTTCTAAATTCCTTGTTTGAAGGGGCCACCAAAGTCATCATTCATAGTGAACACAAATAGAACACCTTTTTTTGAAGTCACAAAATAATAATTTTCTATTACTAACATTAGCTCCTAAGATAATTAAACTCTACAACTCATATATATACCTTCTGTCATAGCTCATTATAATTTCTTCTCATATTGCACATGTTATGACAAACACTTAATTAATTAAGAGTTATAAAAATTTATAGCTTGTTACAATTTTCATTAGATTAAGTAATTAATTCTCCTACTAATATTTTTCAAACAAAAAAGTAAAAAAAAAAAAAAAGGAATGTCAGCTCCATCTCTCTCTATTTATTAAAAAATATCTACCATATTTATCTTGTTAGATAACTTTCAATGTGGGATGAGGAGTTTGATATTAATATATTCTTTTCTTAAAGAAAAATAATGTTAGCCTATGTGCAATTTAACTCATAAAAATAATTCTTTAGAAAAATATTCTGCAATTTTTTTATAATGTTGCAATCTTCTAGGTTACACTTGTACATTGGAAAGTGAGGAAAAGTTAAAAAGGAAGAAAAAAAAATAAATGAAAAGGAAAAGAAGAAAATAAAATAAGTTTAAATTCAATAAAGTTTTAGTTTGCTAAAAAAGTTTGCAAGAAGATAGATAACAATTAGAGGGTGTTTGGTAAACAGTTTAATGATTTAATAATTTAATTTAAGCTATTAAATAGATTAAATATGTTTATTAAAATAAATTATAATTAAAAGAGTTTTTAACTTTAATTATTGAGTTAAAATAATTAATTTATTCTTAATCTTAATTTTTTTTAATTTGATTTACCTACACTAGTAAGAGTATATTTTAAAATTATGATTCCACATTTATGACTTATTTTTAATAAGAAATATTTTATGGTGATCTTATGCATCTATAATACTTTAAATATGAATATTTTATAAATAAATTTATTGTCTAAAATTAATGAAAATAAATATGAGTTAAAATCAAGGATAAATATTCATTAAAATTAAAAAGGATAATGTGTCAATTTGAAGATTTAGAATTAACTTTTAAGTAAACTTTATCAAATATTCTTAATATTTAAAATAAAAATAAGTAATAATTTTTATATTAATAATCTCAAAACAATTTAACTTAAAGTGAGCATAAATTATTAAGTAATGAGTATTAAGTTTTACCAAACACCCACTTAGAGAATATTTATTAAATTAATTTAATTATTTAATATGACTTAATAACTTAATTTAAGTAACTTAAATTAATCATATTTATTAAGGTAATTTAATATAATAACTTAAATTTTAAAATAACTTTAAGTATATGTAAAATCAAAATAATTAATTTATTTTGAATCTTAAATCTTTTTATTTACCTACATCTAGTGAGAATGTCTTTTGCATCCATAACTTCAAATCTTATTTTTCATGCTAAATATTTTATGTGTCTAGAATACCTTATTAAAGGTATGTTTAAGAAATAAATTTATTACTTAAAATTAATCAAAGTAAATATTAATCAAATTGATAAGGTAATTATTAATTAATAATAATAAGGATAAAAATGTTAATTTGATGGTTTAGAAAAAAAATCAAGTTAATTTTACCAAACAAATTTAATAGCTAAAGTTAAAACAAATTGATAAATTTTAATTCATTAATTTAAGAATAATTTAATTTAAAGTCAGTTTAAGTCATTAGGTAATAAACATTAAGTTTTACAAAATATCCTTTTACACATATTAGGTTTTGCATAAACCTAGAAAAAAAAATTTAAAGCTAAGTAGAGCTTTAGGTAGTATTTGTTTTTCTTTTTTTTCAATCTTACTATTGAATATAATTTGCTTTCAAATATCAGTTTATTGTTTTGAATTTTTTATTTTTAAATTTTAACTTATTTACTAATATTTTTAACTAAATAAAAAAACTAAAATATATGAATATATATATATATATATTAATCCAAAAAGTTAGTTGAGTTAGAACACCCGATCCTCACTATGAAACCAACACTCATTGTCACTCATGCAATTGCTACCATTATATGTTGTACTTTCAACTCTCTCAAAGTGAATTTCTTCTTCATTTCTTCTCTTTATACATGCTTTCTTTAGATAGAGATTTCAATCATCTTCACTCTTTCTTTGTCAAACTGGTGAGCTTGTCTCACTAGAGTTTTTTTTTTTTGTCATGATTTCTGCTTTTCTTTGTAGTTTATTAAAATTTAGGTTTTGGATTAGAAATTAGGTTTTCAAGATAAATAAGCTATATAACAATATTTTTAATTGAATTAAAGTAATATATATATATATATATATATATATATATATATATATATATATATATATATATATTACTTTAGTTTTTGATCTATCCTAGGAAAGGTAGCAGTGTGCCTGAGTGCTATCCCTGCCGAGTTGAGCCCATTGTTAGCTGGAGATAGGCGTTTGTTAGGGTTGTAAAAGGGTTGGGGTGATTACTCATTAGGTTTGTCAATATGCAATTAGGCTCTAGATTAAAACCTTAAAATGAGTTCGATTTTCAGAACCATGTCTAGGAAATCCACAGATTCTTAAGACGCTGTAGTAAACAGTGAAGAGATCAATTATCCTAAGATCCAAAATGATTTAGATGATTTTAAGTTACCCAAGGTACCTAATTAAGAAATTTATAAGAAATGAACCTTTAAGTTTTTTACAGACTACACCATTAAGACCTCTGAACAGTCAATAAGTTTAAAACAAGACGATCAAGTCATAAGACTCTTGGATAGTAAATCCATTGAGAAACATAAGCAAGACTACAACTTCATACACTTTGGTATGATTCAAGTTGCAGCTAAGCCTTTGACAAGAATAGGTCTAAACACCTCTATTTTCATGTGTTTAAGAGATAATAGATATCTTGATTACCGAGATTCTATTATTCGTGTAGTCTAGGCAGGATTGAATGATGGTCCTATTTATTTCCAGTGTTACCCTAACTTCACAGTTAGATTAAGAGATGCCGACATCTTAGATTCGGTTGTCCTTCATGTTAAGACCCATGGTTTTAAGTTCAAGGAAGGAAACAATCCTGTTTCCATCATAACCAGGTTTGCCTATAAGAGTATGACTACAAGCGTTGGATCTGGAGCACTGTGCACCAGCCCCAAGGGTGAAACTACTCTCTTTCACTCGGATATGCTAAACAAGTCAAATTTCATAATTCCAAAAAAGATCATGTGGAATGAGGTTGAGTTTCCAAAAACTTGGCATTTTGCTAATGTTGTTCCAACCATAGAGCAAAGATTTGAAATGATTGAACAAATTGTTTAATATTATGATGGAGGAGGAGATTTGATTTTCTCCAACTCTTTTCATCATTCTAGCAACCCTAGAATTTCAGATTATGAGCCCTCTAGAGCTTCAAGTTCATTTATCCCAATAAGAACCACTAGGATAGAAGAAGGATCCACTTCAGCAAATCCTAAGAATATTAAGCTAACAGGTGTTAGAAGTCACACCAACTTGGCTAAACCCTTTTACACGGAGGAAAATGAGTATACTTAAGAATCACATTAGGATGAATCTCCTGATATGTCTCCTATTTATTCTTAGATGATTAACGCTGTAAGCCTAAATGATGAGGACTTTGAGATCAATAAGGATCTCTTAAGAAAAAAATTTTATTCTGAAGTCAATAAGGAAAGAAGAGTTTGGTTCTTTAGCAAGGTCCCTAAAGATATTAGAACCCTCTACCAAGAAGAATTCTACACATACTTAAGACAAGAAAAAAAAAACATCAAGTATTGGATCTGGTTTGAACTCTTCAAACAAGAGGAACATCCAGATTACCCTGGTAAGTGTGTCAATAACACATCAACAAAACTAAGATATGGAAAACTAGTGATGAGACTGTCATAGAATCCATCCACCTTCCTAAAGCTAAGATAGAAAAGAACATTAATGGAACCATAATCAAAGCTTCACCTTTTAAGACTAAGCCAGAGGATAAAGAAACTGCTAGTGTTGTTGATGTTAGAAGAATCATAGAACAAAACAACTACACTAACATGTTTCTTAAGACTATAGGCGATCAACTCAAAAGGTTTGAGGAGATCATTGAAACCCAAGACCATATTAAGACTTCGTTTTTTTAAGAAAGATAATAAGCCTTTGTTTAAGCCTTTCGAATTTTCTAAGAAATTCCAAGAAAATCCCCATATTGATCAAGCTTTGATTGATAGGATAAGCCAAAAGGTTAAGGATAGCCTTATTTTCCCTAAGACACCTCAACCTTCTCACAGGAGAATCAATATGGTTAAAAGAGAAATTAGTTATGAAGCAGAGGTTGATGAACTAATCAAGATTTTTGAGGAACCTCCTAACCAAACAGTTATGAGGATTATCCACAACCAAAAAACACTTAGATCTAGGAATTACTACTCTAGACCAACCCATCCTGATATGCAGTATGAGGAAAGAAACCAGTATACTCAAGCTTCCTACACTAGTGGCACTATCTATGAATGAAACATAGATGGTATGACTAAGTACAACATACTCACTAAGATTCAAGAGATGACCATGGTTAGTACAACCTATAAGTTAAACAATAGATTGTCAGACCATGCTATAGCTCAGACAATTGTTGTTGGGTTTACAAGTCAGCTTAAGGGATGGTGGGATAACTATCTCACCTTTGAGGATAGAAATGGTATCCTAAAAGCCTATAGGATTAATGAGAAAAATGAAGTGGTTAATGACGAAGAAGGATAAGATATAGAGGATGCAGTGGCTACTCTAATCTATTCGATTTCAAAGCACTTCATTGGAGATCCTGCAAAGATTAAGGACAAGACTGCAGATCTCTTAACCAACCTTAAGTGTCCCAAGCTCCATGACTTCAGATGGTATAGAGAAGTTTTCTTAACCAAAGTCATGCTAAGATCAAACTATAATCAGTCTTTTTGGAAAGAAAAATTCATCTCAAGACTACCTAGACTTTTCTCTAAGAGAATTAGGATTAAGATAAGGGAACAGTTTAATGGATAAATCCCTCATGATAAGCTTACTTATGGAGAAATTATAAGCATTGTCACATCAGAAGGAATTAAACTGTGAAATGAATTTAAGCTTAAGCAATAGATGAAAAATGAACAAAGGATCTACAAGAATGAGTTTGGTTGATTCTATAGCCAGTTTGGATTCAACCAAAAAGAAACTAAGCCTCCCTTTAAGCAACGTAAAAAAACAAGTAGGTAGAAAGCCTAGTAAAGAAAAGTTTTATCATAACAAGAGAGGGACTCATGGCAATTATAGGGTGAATGAAACTAAAAAATCAAGGCACATCCAAAGAATGATGAACAAAGAAGCCCAGAAAAAGCTAGAAGCCCCCTCACAATCTAAGTCAGTTTGTTTTAAGTGTGGTAAGATAGGCCACTATAAGAAAGATTGTAGGGTTAAGTAGAAAATTAATAACTTGAATGTCTTAGAAGACTTAAAAGATATGCTTTATGAAGTAATGTTAAACTCCACAGAGTCTGAATCAAGGACTGATTCGGATAATAAAGATGATATTAACCAACTAGATAGTAGTGGTGAGGATATCTCAAGCCAAACTTTTAGTGACCAAGAAGAATGCATTAAGGGTAATTGTGATTGCCAACCTAAGACTATAAATGTCATAAGCCAAGATCAAGAACTTGTCCTAGATGTTTTAAGGAAAGTTGAAGATGAAAAAACTAAGCAAGACCTTTATGAAGTTTTTAAGAAATTTGTCGGTAAGCAAGAGATTAAGAAGATAGTAAATCCTTATAACTTAAATGAAATCTTAACAAGATTTAACTAGTAGTCTACCAAAGATGTAACCATTAAGGATCTTCAAGAAGAAGTTAGACAGTATAAGAAGGAAATTAAGGATTTAAGACAATTCACAAGCTTAGGGTTTTCAGACCTCTAAGAACAAATCAATAGGATTATTGTAGGAAATCTTGTTGATAACCAGGAAAACCTTGAATAGGTTCTAGAATCTTTACAAGCTAATGATGAAGAGGCAGATGCATACTTAAATACTGTTAGTAGGGTTATTTTCTAGAGGTGGGAAGTCTCCCTTACTATAGTAATTAAGAATAAATTTGCCATTGATATTGTTACTTTGATTGATTCATGAACAACTTTGAATTGCCTACAAGAAGGTCTAGTATCTACCCAACTTTATGAAAAAACTAGACAAACTCTTTTTGGAGCCAATGGTAAAAAACTTGCTATTTAGTATAAATCGTCAGATGCTCACATTTGTAACCAAGACATTTGCATTAAGCAAACCTTCATTCTAGTTAAGGATCTTAAGGAGAAAGCTCTCCTTGGAGTCCCCTTTTTAAGCTCTATCTATCCTATGTGGGTAGATGACCAAGGTATAAGAACAAAACTCTTAGATAAGGAAATTATTTTTGAATTTGCCAACCCACTTGATGAGAGGAATATAAACACCTTAAGGGATTAGGTGATTACGGCTAAGGAAAACCATGTTAATATCTTAAAATAGGAGATTAATTTGGTTAGAATAGAAGATCAATTGAAAGTTAAGAAAACTCAAGATGCGATAGAAATATTTAAGGATAAGATTGTTGGAGAAGTTTGCTCTAACATTCCTAATGCGTTTTGGCACAGGAAACAACATGAAGTAGAGTTACCTTATGAGCTAGACTTTAGTGAGAAGAATATTCCCACTAAAGCAAGACCAATCTAGATGAATAAGGAATTGTTAAGCTACTGTGAAAAGAAGATCCAGGATCTTCTTGACAAGAAGTTGATAAGAAAGTCTAAGTCCCCTTGGAGTTTTTCAGCCTTCTATGTTCATAAACAAGCTGAAGTATAAAGATGAACACCTAGACTAGTCATCAACTACAAGCCTCTTAATGATGCATTAAGATGGATTAGGTATCCTATTCCAAATAAGAAAGACCTCCTTCAAAGGTTAGTCAAATCTAAAGTTTTTTCTAAGTTTGATATGAAATCAGGATTTTGGCAAATCCAAATTGTGGAAAAAGATAGATATAAAACAGCCTTTGTGGTTCCCTTTGGACATTATGAATGGAATGTAATGCCCTTTGGTCTTAAGAATGCACCTTCAGAGTTCCAGAATATAATGAATAAATCTTTAACCAGTTTTCTGATTTCATCATTGTCTACATTGATAATGTTTTGGTATACTCTGATTCTGTAGAGCAGCATTGGAAACATCTCAATAAGTTGAGATTGTTAAAAGTAATGGTCTAAGCTTGTCAACTACTAAGATTAACCTTTTTCAAACTAAGATTAGATTCCTAGGTCATTATATCCACCAAGGAACCATTACCCCAATTCAAAGGTCAATTGAGTTTGCTGATAAGTTTCCTGATGAGATTAAGGATAAGAAACAATTACAATATTTCTTAGGATGCCTTAATTATGTGTCAGACCTTATTCAAGATTTAAGCTAGCTTTGTGCTCTCTTAAGACAAAGACTTAAGAAGAATCTTGTACCTTGGAATGAAAATCATACCAAGGTTGTCAAAATTGTCAATACCAGAGTCAAGACCCTACCATGTCTTACCCTAGCTGACCCTAAAGCCTTTAAGATTGTAGAGACTGATGCCTCTAACATAGGTTATGGTGAGATTCTTAAGCAAAAAGATGGTAACCAAGAGAAGTTAGTTAGGTATACTTCAAGAACTTGGAATAATGCCCAACTCAACTATAGTACCATTAAAAAAAAAAAAATTTTAAGCATTGTTTTATGCATTTCAAAATTTCAAGATGATCTTTTGAACCAAGAATTTTTATTAAGAGTTGATTGTAAATCTGCAAAACCAGTTTTACAAAAAAATGTTAAGAATATTACTTTAAGCATATTTTTGTTAGATGGCAAGCTATTTTAAGCATTTTTTATTTTCAAATTGAGTATATTAAAGGAGAAAATAACTCAATCCCTAATTTTCTAACTCGTGAATTTTTACAGAATTCACAAGAACATGACCCCAAAAAAGAAAAACAACCTCTTAAGCCCATTAAAAAATCTTCAGATTCTAAGAAATCCCATTAAGCTCTTTCTGAGAAATTCATGCCCATCTATTATGAACATTTTGAAGTTGGAGGTTCCTATAGCTACTCTAAAGACCCTATTTCTTCAGCATCTCCTAGCAGGGATAAAGAAACAAGTTCGGGTTCTCTACCTTCTATGGAGAATTCATTCCCCACAAATCTATCTTTTAATAATACTAACCCTTTATCTGGTTATATCAAATGTCTTTGTGATTTGCAGGAAAGGTGTAAAACTTTAGAAAGGAAACTAGAAATCGTTGACTTTCTCAAAGATCAGCAGCTTATAAAAAAAGTTCAAGCCCCATTTTTCCCACTGGAGAATGGTGAGAATAAGCAATCCACCCCACTAGTGGATGAAGCAAAATTGAGTGAGGATGAGTGGAACTACTTTAAGTAGGATGTACGTTTCCTAATCTATGAAAAGGCTAAGGCTTCAGCTGAAGAAAAACAAGTTTTCATCTCAAATATTTCTGGATCTTCACATCTATCTCTCACCACTCTTGGTCTTCGGGGCTCAGGTTTAAGATTGGCCATGGATAGGAATTTGATGATTCTAAACTTTGTAGAACTATAAAAAAACCTCTTCAGTACCAACAAGGCATTAAGAAAATTTTATGCAACTGCAATAGAAATTTCACAATCAACCGGGTTTGCCTTGACTTGCAATATTACCTACCAATCAGCCTTCCTTTTAAGAATGAGGAATTAATCCTAACTCCATAATTACTTCTGGATTACGATTTAGTTCATCAAATCATCTGCTCAGATCCAAATCAAGCAACTAAGTTTGGAAGAAAGATGACTCTTGGTATAGTTCAAGGTTTTAAAATGAACAAGAAATTCGCTGACACCATCATCATAGCAAAGCTCCTGAGTGGGTTTCTAATGCAGTCTTCTACCAGCATAACACAATATTTCTTTCCATTATCAGAACAAAAGACCAACACTGTTATCTTGTCCTCTGAAATTTTCTGATATTTGTGTTGAACCCCTTATTAATCAAATCAAGTACTAGAGAGCTAGAATCATTATCAGAGATTTTGAAGCCTATCCAAAGAACTTGGGATATCTCATTGTCACAGATCCTATTCATCAGATTTTCTGCAGTAAGAGAATTGATCATCTACCAACTAAGTCTGTTACTGAAGATGTCAACCTTTTGGATGAGCATTGTAAGATTACACTCTACCCTAAGTACATTCCTCGTAATGCTCTACCGACAAGAATATTCTCTAGCTAAGTAGTTTCAGCACCGAAAGTCAAGCATGTGACTCCACAGTCCAAAAGCAGCCTGTCAGCCATCATCACTCAGCTGAAAGTAAGATTCCCGGTGAAAATGTCTAAAGTGCTACAGTGAAAAGTGACTTTTACTATTCACTATTCACTCACGGGATTACTATTCATGCACGGGTTTCAAAAGCAAACAGTGCTTTGTTTCCTGATTGGTATTGTTTAATATTCCCTTTTTAGATATTTAAGGAGGTTTGATTCCACACTCTTCTTCACATCCATTTTTACATTCCTCTCCCTTCTCTCCCTTTCACCATGTAAGCTTCAAGCAAAAGCTTTCTTCAAAGCTTTTCTCCCTTTTCCCATTGTAAGATATTCCATCTCTGTATCTCCTTATAAGTATGGTTTTCAAACTTATTGTTTCCAAGTTTATGTAATTTTTAAGCTATGTAATATAAAGTTTGTGGTTCCTTCTCTTTAAATTTCTTTGTTTAAATATCTGTGTATTTTCCGATTTCTCTTATTTCAGTTTGAATTTTGGCATAATTCATGTTTTCATTGCATATTACCTCATCCTGGGTGTCTATGGTATATATATAATTTTCAGTCTAATAAATTAAATTTTAATTGAAAATGACCAATTCTTGGTATTGGAGTAGGTAAAATTATAAAATGAATATGTGGGAAGCAATACACTTAATTAACATTACAATGTAAAGCTTAAGTGGAATAATACTTTACAATTTATAATAATGTAATTAGATCAGTTTAAAATGTTTTTTTTTGTCACATATTGTAAAAATATAGTGAAGAGTAATTACTAGTTTGCACAATAATAGTATCATACTTGTGTACATGAATTTCAAATTTAAAATATTAGATATTTAAAAAATAATTAAAGGTTATTACAAATTCTATTAATTTTTTAGGGAAAAAAAAGCACTCTTCATTGAAATAATTGATTTTTCAAAATTAAAAAAAATAAAAATTAGCATTTCTAAATTGTACTATCATGAAAATTACAAGATGATTAAAAATAATAAAAAATTTTAAAACTTAGAAAAATTTGTGAGATTTATTTGATGACTATTATTTAATATTAAAAACAAAATAGTAATATGCACTATTATCTTCAAAATAGTGAGTAATATGATATGATTAATTTATGTTGTTGTAAATATAATGTAGCATAGTTGTAAACACCAAGAATAGTATTATTATAAATATTTCAATAAGTAAGGACAAATATAATAAATGATATAAATGTAAATATGATAAATGATATTATTATAAATGTTTCAAGAAACGAGGTTAAACAATGTGTCACAACAAAAATTGTTCGAGTCTCTATTATAAATCATAGATTAAAAATAAATTAATAATGCATTATAATAGTGATTGCATTAGTTGTAATACAATGAATTGACATTTTTGTAAATATGATAAGTATCACAATTATAAATGTGATGAATAATATTACTATAAATATTTCAATAAATAAAGATAAATATAGTAAATGAAATTATATTAAATATGATGCATGTGTACACATAAAAAAATGGTGTATTAAATTACCACTAAATTGATCATCAAATTTATGACTTTTTAGTTCAACGAAATTTGAGTTTGACGAGGGATAAATCACATATATTAAACATGTGACATGTCATTCCAAAGGTTGCACATGACAAAATTTGGAAGGTTATAAAATCAAATCTTACAAGATAAAATCAAAAAAATGATTAAAGTCGAATTAGAAGAAAACATTCTCCTGTTTATAAATTGTCTTGAAAATAAAGGAAATAAATTTTTTAATTGAAATCAAAAGAAAATTAAAAATAAATATTTTCATATCCACAAATTTCTTAAATGAATGAGACAATTTGTTAAAATCAAGGAGTCAAATTCTTTGAATTAAAGAATTAAATCTTGAGGATTTCAAATTCAATTATTTAATTTTATTCAAAAATAAAGGCGACTTTCTAAGATGAAGGTGGATGGAAGAAAAAGTTTTACAATAGAAATGGCTTGATAGGAGGGTTTCAAAAAGCTTAATACCCTCATGTTCTCCACTGTGATGAACAAGCTATGCTAAACTCTCAATTAAACTTCTAAAAAAAATCTTATTATCATTCAAGTCAAACAAAGTTTCACAATAAAAGTTGTTTTTGGCTGTTATTATAGGTCATCAACCCAGAGATCAATATTTTGAATTTGTGGTGAGATTATCTCCTCTTATAGAACTCTTAAAATAGACCTCGTGGCTTGGAATACCCACTAAACTATTTTAAATAATAAATATAGTAAAAAGCTTGGTTGAAGATTATATGAAAAAGAAGACTTCATTACAGAAAAACTTGTCCATATATATGGCCTTCGACAAGTCAAGTGGGAATTATTTGTTTAAGAACAATGTACAATGAATGATGTGTTGAACAATTAGCAAATTTACTAGAAATTAAAACAATTTGGTGATTGAAGATATTAAACTAATTTAAATTTTAAGTCAAACATAATAAAAAAAATTTATCCTAGATCTTGTATTGTATCAAATAAAAATTGACTTCTTGTTTTATATGTTTTTACAATTGTATTGTTCAAGTCATGAAGGCATATCATGCCATCAATTCTCTAGATCTTCATAAGTTGATCATAAAAATACAAATCCTTATGCTACTCAAAACTTATGTGTACATTCCATGAAACTTGTATATATTCATGATATTACCAATGATTTGAAAATTAGGCTAAATTGATCGGTTAACATAATGACCATTACTAAAGTTATAAAATTATAATTTATATAATTTGGATATATGGATAAAATTAAATAATAGAAATTTTCCTCTATTTTGTACAAATTCATAGTTAAACATTGCATATTTTGTTTAATAAAATTTAATTATTTTATTTTAATTATATATATTTGAACTTTTATAATTATTTTTTATTTTAGTAATATATAAATTATACATTAGAACATCATGACTGTTCAACAGTGGTTCAACAATTGATTTAATTATTGAACCATGAATCGATAATTTTTCCAATTCAATAATATTTAGTTATAAAAATATAAGACATTATTATTTACTAACTATAAAACTAGTCTAAACAAAGCCTAAATGTGAAAGTTGGCTAAAGGGAAGGGTCACCTTCTTAGACTCATACCTCATGGTCCAACTATATTCCAATGTTACAAAAGAGAGTGGGTTTTCATTTCCATGAACTACTCAGCTACGTATGACAAGAATTTTTCCATTTGATGTTGGCTAGATCTTGAAATTAATTTTCAATTTAAACTATATAGAAAACAAATTCTCATTTTTCCTTCACTTTTAATGCCTAGAAGTATTGAATTATTTTGAAAACAAATAATAAGAATAATAAAGAGAATCATACCAATGTAACTCCTAAATAATGCCAGAACAAGAAAGTGATTTAGGAAGGGTACCGTTTAATGGTGTAATAAAATCAAACGATATTTTGAAATAAATATTAAATTCAAAAACTTAAATGTCAATAGATAACACTTTTATGATGGACAAGAATAATCTAAACATGCTATAACAATCATTAAATAGCAATTAGATCACAAGTGGAATTATAAACAGATCGAAAACGTACCTCCTGCCATTACCATTCTACAAGTTAAAATGTGTTTTTCAATTTTCAGGTTTCAAGTGCTTCTAGACCTTTCTCAACCTCCACTTAGATGGTGTTTTGAAAAAATGAAAGATATTGTAGGCTTAGGGAACCTTACCCATTAGTGTTTTGCCATTTTTTAAAGACTCTCTCCATCACCGAGTCTGCTTGGAGCGTGCATAGAACATGGGGTAGTGATGCGAATGTGGTTCCGAGCATGAATCCTCGTTCCTAAATTGATGGAATGATGTGGACCACATTCAAAATCACGTCTTTGGTTTATTACAGAAAGATCTAGGAGAAATAAAATCCCAACATTCTCCCACTTGGTCCATATATTCCATCATTCATCATAGCAAGAAACAAAACACATGAATCATGGTGATAGGTCCTCTAAAATCGAGTATTATCTTCCATGTATCATAATGCATCATGTCTCTTAAACACTAGCCCATATAGCTTAATGAATAAGCCCTATGTTTATTCTAAGTCCAAACATTAATGATATTTCTCAATAAATGAATAAAAGTGTACACAAAGAAAATCAAATATGAGAAAACATCACAAATAGAGTTTCATTGAAAATAACATTCGCTCTTACAACTAAAATCACACAAAGGAACCAAGTCCCAATCTATCTACAGGATCCTTAAATTTCAACGGTGGCATGTCTTTAGTCAAAGGATTAGCAATCATCAATTTAGTGCTAACGTGTTCAATAACCACTATTTTCTCTTTAACACGTTCTCTTATGGCTAAATACTTGATGTCGATGTGCTTGTTTCGACTGCTACTTTTGTTGTTTTTAGCCATAAAAATTACAGTTGAATTGTCACAATATAACTTCAATGGCCTAGAAATTGAATCCACAACTCTAAGCCTAGAAATGAAACTCTTTAACCATACACCATGTGAGGTAGCCTCAAAACAAGACACAAACTCAGCCTCCATAGTGGAAGTTGCAGTCAAAGTTTGCTTTGTGCTTCTCCAAGAAACAACTCCACCGATTAGTATAAAGACATATCCTAAAGTTGATTTTCGCGAATCAATGCAACCAACGTAGTTCGAATCAGAGTAGCCAATCACTTCCAAATTATCAGTTCGTCTATACATAAGCATGTAGTCTTTGGTCCCCTGAAGGTACCTCATCACCTTCTTTGTAGCTTTCCAATGGCCTATACATGGATTACTCTAATATTTTCCTAACATCCCAACAACAAATGCAATGTAAGGTCTTGTGCAGACTTGAACATACATCAAGCTTCCAACAGCAGAAGCATAAGGAATGTTCTTCATTTGTTCTGCTCAAGATCATTCTTTGGGCACTGGTCCAAATTAACCTATCGCCCTTCACAATGGGAGCTATACTTGGTGAACAATCTTTCATCTGAAATCTCTCTAAAACCTGGTTGATATAGGTTTCTTGAGACAGAATTAAAAGGCCTCGAAATACATCTCTATGTATCTTAATGCCAATGACATAAGTCGCATCACCCATATCCTTCATGTCAAAGTTTTAGATAGAAATTGTTTCACCTCATGTAGCAAACCTTTATCATTGGTTGCAAGTAAAATGTCATCCACATACAAAACAAAGAAACAAATCTTACTCCCACTGGCTTTATGATATATACATTGATCCATAATGTTCTCCACAAAACCAAATGAAGAGATAACATCATGAAACTTCAAATACCATTGACGGGATGCTTGTTTCAATCCATTTATGGATTTCTTAAGCTTGCATACCAAATGCTCACCACCACTAGAGGAAAATCCTTCTGGTTGTTTCATGTAAACCTTTTCCTTTAGATTTCCATTGAGAACTGTCGTTTTCACATCCATTTGTTGCAACTCTAAGTCAAAATGTGCAACTAATATCATAATGATATGAAAAGAATCTTTATTAGATACAGGAGAAAAAGTCTCATTGTAGTCAATTCCTTCATTTTGAGTGAATCCTTTAGCAACGAGTCTTGTTTTATATCTTTCAATGTTGCCCAATGAATCCTTCTTTGTCTTGAAGACCCATTTACATCCAATGAATTTTACATCATCAGGAAACTCAACAAGATTCCATACTCCATTAGATGCCATATAATTCATCTCATCTTTCATAGCATCATACCATAAATCCTGACTCTTTGCAACTTATGGCTTGTGAAAACATTTCAGGATCATTTTTGGCTCTAATGTCATAGTCTGATTCTTGCAGATACACAACATAATCACTAGGTATTACTGTTTTTCTTGCTCTGGTAGATCTCCTTAATGTTGTATCAACGTTTTCTTAAGGATCACGTTGCTCAACTAGTTGTTCAACAATTTTTGGCGAATCTTGAACAACTTGATCTACTAGATTTTCATTAGCAATTTGTTGAACTTCAATGATTGGTTGTCTATCACCCGTTTGAACTTGAGGGACGCTGTTAATGACAATCAATCTATCACTTAAAGTGGAGAGTTGAACATCATTATGATTTTTTTCAGAAACAATGTCCTGAAATCGATCGCTCCCACTAATCAAGTCATTCTCAAGAAACTTAGCTTTTCTTAACTCCACAATTCTAGTGCTATGAGATGGACAGTAGAATCTATACCCTTTAGACCTTTCGGCATATCCAATGAAATATGCACTAATAGTCTTTAGGTCTAGTTTCTTCTCTTGTGGGTTGTAAACTCTTACTTCAGACAGGCATCCCTAAATGCATATATGTCGCAAACTCGGTTTCCAACATTTCCATAATTCAAATGGCATCTTGGGGACAACCTTTGTTGGAACTCGGTTCAATATATACACTATCGTTTTAAGAGCTTCAATCCACAATGATTCAAGAAGCTTGGAGTTGCTATGCATACTCCTAACCATGTCATTAATGTTCGGTTTCTTCTTTAGCCACACCATTCTGGTCTGGGGAACCAGGCATGGTGTATTGAGCAACTATCCATGCTCTTGAAGAAACTTTGAAAAGGGACCAGGTGTTTTTCCATCCTTGGTGTATTTACCATAATATTCTCCACCTCTATCTGTTCTCATAATCTTTATTTGCTTTCCACATTGTTTCTCTACTTCAACCTTAAAAACTTTAAAGGCACCCAATGCTTCATTCTTGTTATGAAGCAAGTAGATATACATGTATCGTGAGTAATCATTTATGAAGGAGATGAAGTATTTCAGACCATATGCGTCCATGTCTGGACAACAAATATTTGAATGTATGATCTCTAATATGTCTATGCTCCTCTTGGCACCCTTCTTTGACTTGTTGGTCTATTTTCTCTTAATGCAGTCCACACAAGTGTGAAAATCAGTAAAATTTAAAGTACTAAGTACTCCATCATTTACTAGTCTCTTAATTCTCTGTATGGAGATATGTCCCAATCTCCAGTGCCACAACATAGAGGAATCTTCATTCATAACACATTGTTTTGTACTAGTGTGAACATGCATAGTGTTATTAGTGGTATCGTTTTTCAAATTGATAGAGAAAGGACCATTAGACAATGTACCATTTCCAATAAGATTAGATTTATAAAACAAACTGAAAGATGTCTCAAAAAAAAACTAAAGGAATAACCCAAAGGTACAACTCTTGAAACTGAAATCAAATTCCTAGAGAAACTTGGAACATAAGATGTCTTTTCTAAATTTAAAATAAAACCACTACTTAAAACTAAACTGCATGTTCCAACAGCCTCCACGTGTGAACGCATCTTGTTTCCTAAATAAATGTATTGCTCACTTGGCATAGGCTTCCTTAGGTTTCGCATACCCTGCAAGGTATTTGAAACATGGATTGTAGAACCAGAATCAATCCACCATGTGCTATAAATAACATCAACCATATTAGATTCATAACAAACAAATGAGATTGGTTTACTTTTTTTCTCAAGCCATTTTTGGAATTTGGTGCAACCCTTTTTCATGTGCCTATTCTTCTTGCACAAGAAGCACCTATTGACCTTCTTGATTCCACCTTGGGGCGGTATTTTACCTTTCCCTATCTTCTTGGCCTGAGTCTAATCCTTTCCTTCCATTTCCATTAATGCACTCTCACCCAATTCCATTTTCAGCCTTCCCTCCTCTTGATCACACATGGTCAGAAGCTCATTAATTAACCATTTATCTTTGTGTGTGTTGTAGGAGATTTTGAAGGGTCCACATTGTTGTGGAAGAGTGTTCAAAATAAAGTGCACAAGGAAGGAGTCAGACATTTCAACCTCAAGTGTCTTCAATTGTGCCGCAATATCCCTTATTTGCATTATGTACTCTCGCACACTACTCACATTGGTGAGGCTTAAGGATGAAAAATTCATTATCAGGGTATTGGCAAGTGCCTTATCTGAAGTCACAAATTGCTCATCGATAGCCTTCAGTAATGCCATGACATTGTCATGTTGATCGATAGAACCACGAATACCATAAGAGATTTTGGTCTTTATGAACATCAGACCAAGGTGATTTGATTGCTCCCATTGTTCATAAAGAGCCTTTCTGTTGTAGTACTGGTGTCAGTAATGGTTGGTTTGTCTTTCCTGATAGCATAATCAATGTCCATGCACCCCAAATGAAGGAGAATTCTTTCCTTCCATGGACTGAATTTTTATATTTATAATATTTATAATTTTCATATTATGAATCCCATTTTTATGTTTTTAAAATATTACAAAGGAAGACATAAATGTATATTAAAATTTTAAAATATTACAAAATTACGTTCATGCACCCCAATAGGTCCAACAAGTCTTGCTAAAAAAGGAACAGGAAAGCGAAGATGTTAATTATTGCCCCAAAAGAAACATTAAGAATATTCACAATCCATTTTGTTATAACAATTCTATTCACCTAGACCCCAAAATTAGTCTCAGTTTTATTTTTACATTAATTTTGAACTCAATTTTGTCCTTAAACTTTAAATCCCAATTATATATGATATTTTTGACCTACTCACCATTTAATACTTAGTTTTTATTATTTTGTATATTTGTAGACCCCCCATTTTGGGGTATATTTTTGCAGGTTAATTTTTGCTACATGTCAAGACTTTGGATGGCCACGTATAGCCCCAGGATTGGTCATCAAGTAATGTATCTTGCCTATTGGGAGAGAGAGTGGTTGGGCTGAAGGGGGAATGAGATAATGATAGGTGTTATGGGAATATTTAGAAAATGGTTTTTGAAGATTTGGATGAGCGTGTTTGTTAGGATAGGTGTGTGATATTTGTTGCTAGTTACAAGATGGGAGGAGTGTAATACTTAGTTTTTATTATTTTGTATATTTGTAGACCCCCCATTTTGGGGTGTATTTTTGCAGGTTAATTTTTGCTACATGTCAAGACTTTGGATGGCCACGTATAGCCCCAGGATTGGTCATCAAGTAATGTATCTTGCCTATTGGGAAAGAGAGTGGTTGGGCTGAAGGGGGAATGAGATAATGATAGGTGTTATGGGAATATTTAGAAAATGGTTTTTGAAGATTTGGATGAGCGTGTTTGTTAGGATAGGTGTGTGATATTTATTGCTAGTTACAAGATGGGAGGAGTGTAGGTAGCTTGAGGAGCAAGAGAGTTTTTGTTACAGAGAGGGGGGGTTGTAGCTTGGAGGGTAAGACAACCGAGGAGCATAGAGAGGAGCTTGAGAGAAAACGAGATAGCTTAGGAAATCAGCTGGGGGGGATTCTTAGAGAGTTGAGAATAGAGGTAGCTTGGAGAGAAAGTTAACTTGAGAGGAAGGAAGACTTGAGAGAGATAACTAGAGAAAGAGAGAGTTGTAGGCAGCTTGAGAGAGAGGGGTTGTTGCTTGCAAGGGGGGTGTTGCTTGAGGGGGAAGATAACAAAGAAAAGACAAGAAAACTAGAGAGAGCTAGAGAGGGAGGTAGCCGGAGTTGAGAGGAGGAAAAGAGAGCTGTGAGGAAGTGAGCTGGTCTTAGGAGAAAGAGGGAGAGTAGAAGCTAAGGTGCAGAGATTTCTTAGTTGGTTTTTAGAAAGGAAGGAGAGCTTAAGGACGAGTAAATCTGACTCAAGGAGACACTCCAAGTACGTTCATTGTGAACCATGTATTTTCTCATTTTGGATACTATTCTGTTGGATTTCTCTGTTGATTTATGCATCGTTTATACACCTATGCTGCTGATTTTTCCTTTGTTTCCCTAATTTGGCTTGAAAAACTGGTAAGACTCTTTATCATATTCACTATGGGGCATCTAGAGATATTGGTTGCCCTTTTGCTTTGAATCTATTTGATATTTTTTCCACCAGTATGAGCCCATTGATCGACCCTGAGATGTGGCTTCATTTGATTTCTATTCTACATGTTTGTTATCTTCATTTTTTCTTTGTTTTTCTTTCACTACTTGCTTTCGCTCCTTCCTCCTAGCTCTTTGGTAACCGCTTCACAAATGTTTTATATGAGTTGAAATTTTGGGAGGACAAAGATGGGTAGGCTCTGTGCCAGAGGTAGCATCCAAGTGCAAGCAAGACATGCATCAGC
Source organism: Vitis riparia (assembly GCF_004353265.1). Lineage (NCBI taxonomy): Eukaryota > Viridiplantae > Streptophyta > Magnoliopsida > Vitales > Vitaceae > Vitis > Vitis riparia. Next base: position 4,085 of record NW_023269784.1, on the reverse strand, counting down.
ACCAACCCTGTTGTCGCCGCCACCAGACGCCACATAACTTTCCTAAGAGTGGTGGCCAAGTCGAAGTGGCTTCATCTTGGATCTACTCTGCTCAGGTCCATCAGAAGATGTGGAAGTCTAGGAGATTGTATATTCAAAAGATGGTTCAATCAAGGAGGTTTTAAATGTTATACATCTTAAAGGGCATAAGAGTGCATGACCACTTTTGGGTGTGCCATTTTCCAAACCCATAGCTGCCGAAAATGCAAACAATGAAGAGAACTTGTTCAATGCTCCTTCCAAGAAAAGGTTTGATCGGTGCTTTATTCTCAAATGTCCTTTCGTCACCGAACCTATGATGCAACCAAGTGGAGACAACAATTGGTCTACACACAAGGTGTCATAGCGATTCTCTTGTGATTGAAGGCATTGTATTTTCCACCTTGCTCTATCACTCATCTCCATATCCATATCACCATCTTTTTTTTAATACTTACTAACCTATTTTTATCACTACCCTCCATCATCCATACCACCAATGACAACCTACATCTTTCATACCTAAACCCGTCACCATGCCCCATATCTCCATATTTCATTTGACCGCCAAATCCACTTCTCTCACTATCCCCTCTGTCTCTCCCATTCCAACCTTCTTGTAAGTGTTTTTTTTTCTCAGATGGGTCTAAGTCCACGAAGTTTATCATGGTGGGTGGCATCATATTCATTATTGAGTTGGTGGACATTGAAGACAGGTTGATTATTGAGATCTATACCTCCAGTTTGGGTGCATGGGAGATTTGTTCGCCGCTGCCGATGTATTCCAGATTTGGGACTTCATCATGGTGGCTGTGCTTAGCTTTATACAAGGGGAAATTCCATGCGTTTGGAATATATTCTTGCTTCATTTCTGTCTTCTATCTGATCAACTATTTTTGGACCGAGGTCCAAACATGGAAGTTTCTCGGCATGTCGTGTTTGCTCCACTTCACCTGCTAGAACCAACTTGTGTTGGTCTGGCTCTATAACTTGCCCTGTGGTTCATTGGTGAATTTGTGGAGGTTTGATGAGGAGACGAAGGAGTTCAATGCAATTGCCATTATGCTTCAGGATTTACTGTATAGATTGTTCGATGGTTATGGGGATAACGGGCTTGCAAGCTCGAAATGCATGGAGTTGAGGAATTCGGTCTATGTGTTCAAAGAAGAGTACCATAAGAGTTACCCAACTTATGTTTGTGAAATTAACAATGGGACTGGCAAGTGGCTGTAAGATTTTGGAGGATAGGGGGGTAAAAGTTATTGTTAATGCTCTCCTTGAGTCTATTCTTTCACTAAAAGCTGTGGAAATGGCCAGAAATGATATTGCAATTGAAACTGTTAATATTTTAGCAGTTTGTATTGTAGCAAAACAGTGTCTTGCAAGTTAAGCTTAGTTGAGAATGAACTCAAAGATGAAGGTGTCGTTTCAATCCGTAAGGCGCTAGAAGAAGGTCACAACTAGTTAACTAAAGTTGAATTGAACACAAACCCAATAAGAAGGGTTGGGCATAGTTTTTGGCATGGACAGTTGCAAGCAAACTTGGATTTGAGTTGCTAGATGCCAATGGTGATTTCATATCAGATGAGAGGGATTGCTAAGTCGACAAGAGGGGAAATTAAGAGAGGATGGCAGTTGCAATCACCAACTTCACAGTGCAGTACCAATTGCATCCCGGGCCCACATGCATGATCCCATTTTACATGGCCACCTTTGGGCCACGTGCCATCTCTCCTTTCTTCATCTTTGATTTTGAAAATAATTTTCCAAACCCCATTTTCCAAATTTTGGCTTTTCAAATAATTTTAACTTTTCAAAATTTCATCCTTAGAATTTTTAGGCTTATCAAAAATCCCATTTTTTTTTAATAAAATTTGCTGTCATTTTCTTCGGTAAGCAATTTTCACATTTTCCTTGATTTTTTAAAAATGTTTAAAAATAAGCAAGAATTCGATTCTGTAATTCCAAATGATGGAATTTATAGAATTGATTCATGCAAAAATAAATTAGGCTTTGGTGGGGGCCCAACATTAGTGATGTCTTCTTAGAAAAACTAAATTTGAGTGAAGTGCAAAGTTTGCCATTGGTGGTTTCTTATCTTGTTTAGTGATGCATGCAGCATATTTTATGCTCATTATTGTGCACTAACCCCATTTCATGATAACGCATTATCGCTTGCAGCTAAGGTACGCTCGCACTCTAACTTTGATTCTTCTCTATGCATGTTTTGGCTTTCAGTGTTTAATCATTTTGGTATCCATTGATTTCCTTATCAATTGCCATGCTTGCTTCATCTTATTAGTAGAAACCCGTTTTTAGGGACTTAAAGGGTGCTACGGTCTTTATCGTACCTTCCCAATCAGTAACCTGATTTCCGAGCCCATATTTGGTTTTTCATAGACCACATTTTCCAAATAAGGAGTCATTTAAGGTTTTCTTTCTTATTTTGTTTACCCTTTAAAAAATAAAACAAAATAAGTGGTGACTCGAAGTCGCAACTTCGCCATCGAGTGGAAGCACATGAGAAGAAATATGGGGTCCACAATATTGTTATTATTATTATATTATTATTATTATTATTATTATTAGATTTTATTTTATTTTTTTTTCTTCATTTTTTTTCTTTTTTTCTCTCTCCTCTCCACTTTCTCTCATCTCTCCTCTACCTACCCTCACCCACCCCCATACCATACCCATACCTCTCACGTCACCTTCCCCTCTCTCATCTCTTCCATATTATCTCTCTTATGATTTTTTTCTCTTTTTTAGTTTTTTTCCTTCCAATTCCCGAGGTGGGCCGATTCCTATTCCCCCCCCCCCCCCCCTCCATTTCTATTTTTCCTCTTCTTCCAACACGCCCACATCTCCCCAAAACACCCACACAACAGCCAACCATCTCCGTTTTTTTTCCTCTCTTCCATTTTTCTTTTTTCTTTTTCCCCCAAACTCCCACATAGGTCGACCCCCATATTTTTCCTTGTTCATTTTTCGTTCCCCATTTTTTTCTTTTTTCTGCTTCCCCTCCAACTCCTATGGTTGGTCGGATCCTCAATTCTCTCCATTTTCTCTTTTCATTCCTCAATTTTCTCCATTTTCTCCAAACGGCCGGGATCCCGCCTAGTTTTTTTCTTTCCCATTTTTTTTCAAGGTTTTTTCTCCCTCTGAAGACCCACTACCACTTTCCTAAGTTCCTCGACTCTCTTCTCTCTTCTTTTCCTTTCATTTTTTTCACCACATTTATTTTATTTTATTATTGGTTTTTTTCCTTCCATTTTCTTTTTCTCATATTTTTCCTCTCTCTCCGCCACCCTCATCGCCACTGCCGGTCGGCCACTACTGGCTAGCTACCATGGGCCAGCCACCCTACCATTGCCGGCTAGCAATCCGACCATCCATAGTTTTTTTTTTTAAAAAGGGTAAATTTCCTTTTTGCTTTATTTTATTTTTTATTTTTGGTTTGCATAGTAATTGATTTGGATTTGGGCCTATTACTTATATGTTATTTGTTTGGGCTTATGGGATTGGGTTTGATATATTATTTCTATTGGCTATATATATTATTAATATGAGCTTGTTAATTGGTTATTTGTTTGGGCTTATTAGATTGAGTTTGAGATATTATTTCTTTTAGCTATGTATATTATTAATGTGGACTTGTTAATTGATATGAATTTTGGGCTCACAATGTGGGTGAGATTTGTTGGATGACTTGAATATTGATATGGGCTTGGCCAATTTGAACTATTTAATTAGACATGGGACAATTGTCGGTGTATTAAATTAGGCTTAGATTATGGAATATTAAATTTAGGCCTAGTAGAATTTATTTTAATTTATCAAATTTTAGGTTTGGTTAATTGTGTTTGTATTTTTGGTTATTAATTTAGATGTTTTGGGCTAAGACCTATAGTAATTTGGGCTCATTTTAATTGGCAAAATTTATGCGACTAATTTGAAATTTGAATTTGGGTTTGAATATTTGTTTGGATTTGTACATTTTTGGATATTTATATTTGTGTTATTTTTTGTTTTGCATGGACTCATTTTGTAATCTGTTGGCTAAGTAC